>NC_041400.2:118529939-118689939 GCF_900747795.2 Erpetoichthys calabaricus | reverse complement strand
AAAAATTAACGTCATTTACCTTCATTCCCGCGTTTGACTCGTGCTGTAAATCTCTTCCTTGTTTTTAGTTCATGTGATTACGTAGGAGGGGTGATGACGCGATACGTGACTCCGCCTCCTCCATTAGAGTATATGGACAAAAAACAGGTTTCAGTTATGACCATTACACGTAGAATTTCGAAATGAAACCTGCCTAATTTTTGTAAGTAAGCTGTAAGGAATGAGCCTGCCAAATTTCAGCCTTCTACCTACACGGGAAGTTGGAGAATTAGTGATGAGTCAGTCAGTGAGGGCTTTGCCTTTTATTAGTATAGATATCACTTTCATGATGAAATGCATTGAAGTATGTATGTTACATTTTACAGATAAATTGGTAATTTCGTTTAAATAATGAATACTGTTAATGACACACATGAGGGGGTGACACGGTGGCGGAGCGTTAGCGCTGCTGTCTCGCAGGGAGTCATGTCACTGGTATTCCCTGCCTGGAGTTTGTATGTTTTCCTGCTGGGTTTCCACAGTGTGCTCCGGTTTCCTTCCAAAAATATGCAGATTTGGTTACACTAAAATGATGCCAGCGTGTGAGTGTGTGCTTTTATTCACCTTGCGATGAGCTGATGCCTCGTCCAGGGATTGTTTCAGCCTCGTGCCCAATACTAGCTGAAATGGACAAATCCCTGGACTGATGGATTTAATAAACATCCTTTTCAGAGATATTGCGGTAAGGTGTCATCGGAGTTTACGGTGTCATCTCACCATGATGATATCTCACACTGCCATCTGGTGGATTCCTCCAGATGTACAGTGCATCTGGAAAGTATTCACAGCGCATCACTTTTTCCACGTTTTGTTATGTTACAGCCTTATTCCAAAATGGATTAAATTCATTTTTTTCCTCAGAATTCTACACACAACACCCCATAATGACAACGTGAAAAAAGTTTACTTGAGATTTTTGCAAATTTATTTAAAAAAACAGGGTCCTTCAGACCCTGTTGTTGACACTGAGGCCGAGATGACGACGGGGCTGAGAGTGCAGAACATTTGAGTAATTGTGACCATTTAACACAACAAACTCATCCATTCTTTTCACTTAAATTTTCCAGATATCATCCAAGTTGAGCTTTGGAGGTCCTACACTACTTGTTAATTTATTCATGCATGGTTCTTTGGCTGAAGGAAAACTCTAGTATCTGTGAAAAAAATCTTCCCTTAATACATTCCCTTAATACATTCTTGTGTCATCCTATTCTTGTTGAAGGATTTATCTTAAATTAACAGCCTGCATCTGCTACGCCAATTCCTTTCTTAATTTTAAACACTTCAATCTTGTGACCACTTACTCTGTTTGCTGAAACAGAAAAGATTCAATTCCTTCAGTCTCCGCTCATAGCTCAAACCTCTTAGCCCTGGACTCAGCCTAGTTGCCCTTCTGTGGACGACCTCTAGTGTGTTGCTATGTCTTTTTTGTAGTGTGGGGACCAAAACTGTGCAGAGGACTTGAAATGAGACCTCACTGGTGTGTTATATACACTGCCCTCCATAATGTTTGGAACAAAGACACATTTTCCTTGCTTTATTCTGCTACTCCACCATTTTAAATTACAAATCAAACAATTCAGATGTGATTAAAGCGTACATTGCAGACTTTAATTCCATACGTATTGGTTACACCGTGTAGAAATGACACTTTTTAGGTACATGGTCCCCCTGTTTTAAGGCACCGTAATATGTGGAACGTAGCAATGGCAGGTTTATTCAAGCAGTCAGATTTAGAGATTTTTGAGCCAGTTAGTACCATTTTTTCCTACTATGTGGCTTTCATAAATACGGGTCAGGGCTGGAGCTTTGCAGATAGATTATGGGGGACAGAAAAATAATGAACCGTTCTATCCATCCGTCCATTTTCCAACCCGCTGAATCCGAACACAGGGTCACGGGGGTCTGCTGGAGCCAATCCCAGCCAACACAGGGCACAAGGCAGGAACCAATCCCTAATGTACTGTTAATGTAGCTTCTCTTACATTCATTTTTATCTCTAGCAGCAGGGGAATTGAGTGGACATCCAAGCAGATTGTGTGCCTTCCCTGGCGTGTGACCGTCTCCTATTGGGATCCATTTTACCATTGGAAGAAGCTGTTGGATGAGTTGAAGGAGTTAAATATGCAAAATATGTATTTTAAGAGGAGAATTTGCCAATGTCTTTCAAAGGAAGGTTTTTGACATTTCATAATTTTGTGCGGTACGTGGTATTGGAGATACTTCAAGAAAAATGCAAATTTCCTAAAAGAGTTAGTGTGGTAAACTTCAGCAGAATTGGTTCTCTGGGAGCCAAGTTGTTTCATGCAGACAGACAAATGGCGCAACTGCTTGAGGTCCTTTTTACTTTGTATGTGTGGAGGCATCACAGGCTAATTTTATTGCATATATAATATAATTCCAATTAAATTATACATGTACAGTTCAGATAGAAAAAGGATGCTAGTGGGACAAGTTTTAAAAGGGGGCTCTCATTCACATGCATTTTACTTCACACGTTTTTGCTGGACATCTCCCAAAGTGTTCAAAATCCATAAGAAAGGTGTTGTAAAACACACTTATAATTGGGGGCACCTTTATGTTCTATTAAGTTATTTAGGACATGCAGAAATTCATATTGATTTAAACAAAAAATGCTACAACACCGGTCCACATTTCTTTTTTAAGTTGACTCCGTACAAGACTGGAAAATTTGCTGACACTTAATCCAACCTGCAAGTTGGCAATTTCATTTGTTATTCATTCATTTATATTCCACTGCTTATCTGGGACCAGGTCACGGGGGCAACAGTCTTACAAGTGAGGACCATATGCCCCCAGCCACACTATCCAACTCATACTGTGGGATACCAAGGCATTTCCAGGCCATCTGGAAGGTATAATGCTCCCAGTGAGCCCGGGGTCTTCTCTGGGGTCTCCTCCCAGCTGGTTGAACCTGCCAACCCTCTACAGAGACACATCAAGGTTGTATCCGTATCAGATACCCAAGACCACCTCAACTGACCCTCTCGATGTGGAAGGTCTCTCCTAGATTTCGGTGCTTTTCATGCTGCCTCTAAGGGAAATCCCAGCCACCCTGTGGAGAAAGCTCATTTCGGCCACTTGTACCCATGATCTCGTCCTTTTAGTCATTACCCAAAGCTCATGAGTACAGGTGAGGGTAGGGGTGGAGATCAGTTAGTAAAACGAGAGTGTGGTATGTTTGATGAGAACAGATGCTGATTGGGTGTGGATTTATGGGGTTGGACAGCAGCAATTGTGGAGTAAATGTAACTTAGGTTATTACCTTGTACTTTATTAAGTACGCATGTGCAGTTAGGTCCATACATATTTGGACGGTGACACAATTTTCATAATTTTGGCTCTATACGCCAAAACAATGGATTTAAAATGAAGAAAAAATTACGTGATTGAAGTGTAGGCTTTCAACATAAATTCAAAGGGTTTTAACAGAAATATTATATAAGCCATTTAGGAATGACAGACATTTTTATACATGGTCCTCCCATTTTCAGAGACTCAAAAGTATTTGGACAATTAACCGACAAGCTCTTCCATAGCTAAGTGTGAGCAGGTCTGTCATTATTTCATTAACTATTAAGCAGGTAGAAGGTCTGGAGTTGATTCCAAGTGTGAAATTTGCATTTGGAACCTGTCAATGTTAACTGTAAATATGAGGTCCAAAGAGTTGTCCATGCAAGTAAAAACAGGCCATCATTAGTCAGAGAAAACGCAATAAACCCATCTGTGAGAAAGCAGGAACACCAGGAGTGGTCAAATCAACCATTTGATACATTCTTAAAGAGAAGGAACTCACTGATGAGCTCAGCAACACCAGAGGGCCTGGACAACCATGGAAGACAAGTGTACTGGATGACTGCAGAATTCTGTCCTAGGTGAAGAAAAAATCATTTATGACATTTAGCCAAACCAAAACTCTCTCTGGGAGGTAGACCTGTCACTGCCGAAGACTTCATGAAAGTAAAGATGGGGGGTTTACCACAAGGTGCAAACCATTGGTAAACCTCAAGCATTGAAAGGACAGATTAGACTTTGCCAGAAAATATTTTAAAAAACAGTTCAGTTTTGGAACAGTTTTCTTTGGACAAATGAAATTAACATCAATATGTACCAGAATGATGGATATAGAAGAGTATGGAGTAGACAAGTAGCATAGCACATCATCTGTGAAACATGGTGGAGGTAGTGTTATGTCATGGGCATGTGTGGCGGCCAATGGAAGTGGCTCACTGGTGTTTATTGATGAAATTACTGCTGACAAAAGTTGCAGAATGATTTCTGCAGTGTACAGGGCTCTATTGTCTGCTCAGATTCAGACAAATGCTGTCAAACTGATAAGATGATGCTTCACAGTACAGATGGACAACGAATCAAGACATACAAGTGCTTTTCAAGGCAAAGAAGTGATATGAAGAAGGCTTTAAAGAAAAAAAGAACCTAAACAAGAAGAATGAGAAACAACATCAGGATATAAAAGACTTGGAGAAACATTTATGAACTAAGTTTACTACAGCCTTTACAGAAATTCTCGACAAAATTGATAAAAAAATACAGGAAAATACGAGTAAGTTAGAGAGTAAAATCAGAGTACAGTAAACCCTCGTTTATCACGGTTAATTTGTTCCAGACTCTACTGCGATAAATGAATTTCCACGAAGTAGGATTCTTTATTTATAAAACGAATATTTTCGCAGTTAGAGCATAGAAAACCTGTTTACTGCCTTCTAAATACATTTTTTAACATTATTAGAGCCCTCTAGACATGAAATAACACCCTTTAGTCAAACGTTTAAACTGTGCTCCATGACAAGACAGAGATGACAGTTCCGTCTCACAATTAAAAGAATGCAAACATTTCTTCCTCTTCAAAGGAGTCAGGAGCAGAGAATGTCAGAGAGAGACAGAGAGAAAAGCAAACAATCAAAAATCAATAGGGCTGTTTGGCTTTTAAGTATGCGAAGCACCGCCGGCCAAAGCAGCTGCAAGGAAGGGAGCAATGTGAAGGTAGTGCGAACAGCCCCTCTGCTCACACCCCCTCCGTCAGGAGCAGAGAATGTCAGACAGAGTGAGAGAGACGGAGAAAAACAAACAATCAAAAATCAATACGTGCTGTTCGGGCTTTCAAGTATGCGAAGCACCGTGCGGGAAGCATATCGTACAGTGCATCCGGAAAGTATTCACAGCGCATCACTTTTTCCACATTTTGTTATGTTACAGCCTTATTCCAAAATGGATTAAGTTCATTTTTTTCCTCAAAATTCTGCACACAACACCCCATAATAACATTGTCAAAAAAGTTTACTTGAGGTTTTTGCAAATTTATTAAAAATAAAAAAACTGAGAAATCACATGTACATAGGTATTCACAGCCTTTGCTCAATACTTTGTCGATGCACCTTTGGCAGCAATTACAGCCTCAAGTCTTTTTGAATATGATGCCACAAGCTTGGCACACCTATCCTTGGCCAGTTTCGCCCATTCCTCTTTGCAGCATCTCTCAAGCTCCATCAGGTTGGATGGGAAGCGTCTGTGCACAGCCATTTTAAGATCTCTCCAGAGATGTTCAATCGCATTCAAGTCTGGGCTCTGGCTGGGCCACTCAAGGACATTCACAGAGTTGTCCTGAAGCCACTCCTTTGATATCTTGGCTGTGTGCTTAGGGTCGTTGTCCTGCTGAAAGATGAACCGTCGCTCCAGTCTGAGGTCAAGAGCGCTCTGGAGCAGGTTTTCATCCAGGATGTCTCTGTACATTGCTGCAGTCATCTTTCCCTTTATCCTGACTAGTCTCCCAGTCCCTGCCACTGAAAAACATCCCCACAGCATGATGCTGCCACCACCATGCTTCACTGTAGGAATGGTATTGGCCTGGTGATGAGCAGTGCCTGGTTTCCTCCAAACGTGACGCCTGGCATTCACACCAAAGAGTTCAATCTTTGTCTCATCAGACCAGAGAATTTTCTTTCTCATGGTCTGAGAGTCCTTCAGGTGCCTTTTGGCAAACTCCAGGTGGGCTGCCATGTGCCTGTTACTAAAGAGTGGCTTCCATCTGGCCACTCTACCATACAGGCCTGATTGGTGGATTGCTGCAGAAATGTTTGTCCTTCTGGAAGGTTCTCCTCTCTCCACAGATGACCTCTGGAGCTCTGACAGAGTGACCATCGGGTTCTTGGTCACCTCCCTGACTAAGGCCCTTCTCCCCCGATCGCTCAGTTTAGATGGCCGGCCAGCTCTAGGAAGAGTCCTGGTGGTTTCGAACTTCTTCCACTTACGGGTGATGGCCACTGTGCTCATTGGGACCTTCAAAGCAGCAGAAATTTTTCTGTAACCTTCCCCAGATTTGTGCCTCGAGACAATCCTGTCTCAGAGGTCTACAAACAATTCCTTTGACTTCATGCTTGGTTTGTGCTCTGACATGAACTGTCAACTGTGGGACTTTATATAGACAGGTGTGTGCCTTTCCAAATCATGTCCAGTCAACTGAATTTACCACAGGTGGACTCCAATTAAGCTGCAGAAACATCTCAAGGATGATCAGGGGAAACAGGATGCACCTGAGTTCAATTTTGAGCTTCATGGCAAAGGCTGTGAATACTTATGTACATGTGCTTTCTCAATTTTTTTATTTTTAATAAATTTGCAAAAACCTCAAGTAAACTTTTTTCACATTGTCATTATGGAGTGTTGTGTGTAGAATTCTGAGGAAAAAAATGAATTTAATCCATTTTGGAATAAGGCTGTAACATAACAAAATGTGGAGAAAGTGATGCACTGCGAATACTTTCCGGATGCACTGTATATCATTGAGGAGTTTTATTTAATACGTAATACGCGCTCTGGTTGGGTAGCTTCTCAGCCATCTGCCAATAGCGTCCCTTGTATGAAATCAACTGGGCAAACCAACTGAGGAATCATGTACCATAAATTAAAAGACCAATTGTCCGCAGAAATCTGTGAACCAGCAAAAAATCTGTGATATATATTTAGATATGCTTACATTTAAAATCCGCGATGGAGTAAAGCCGCGAAAGTCAAAGCGCGATATAGTGAGAGATCACTGTACTCGCTGGTCAGCTTGAAGATGTTAAGCAAATGTTTATGACTCCTATTGAAATAGTTGAACAATCGGCATCTGCCACTGACGAAAAGGCAACAGCTACAAAATCAGAATGCAAAGTGCTCGCTGACAAACTGGCTGTGCTGGAAGATAGCTATAGAAGGAATAACATCAGAATCGAGTGCCTCAAAACTGAGAAGCCTTCTTGTCTGTTTTCAACAAACTACAGGCCAAATGAAACTTCATGTCTCTTCTAAGATAGAAAGAGGAGATTTTATTTACAAATAACCGCATTCGTATTTTCCCAAATTTCTCCCCTTCAACAGCTGCTAAATGTGCCACATACTTTACAGTATTAAACAGCGTCTACACAGTGCCGATATCGGATACAGCCTCTTGTACCCTGCAATGCTAAAAGTGAATATTGAACGTGCAGACCCCTGTGACCCTGTAGTTAGGATATAGTGGGTTGGATAATGGATGGATGGAATATTGAATGTCAGTTTTAACATTTTTAGCTCTCCCAATAGAGGAGAAAAAGAGCTAAGCAGACTGATCCCAACATCCTTTTGAAACACGATCATGACAAAAAGGATTCTTCTTGCAACTTGTTACTTGGAACATTCGAAATACGACACTTGCTGTAGCTATACATTCTATTTTTGTTTTCTATTTCCTTTTCGGCTATATTTCCCCCTTTTTTTTTAACTTTTAAATTATTATATTGTATCGGAATTTCTTTCATGGAATATATGTAATTTTTGGCAACCACAAAATAACTAGCTATTTACAGTGTGTGTGTTTTTTTCATAGCGCTTGAAGTTCTGCTGAAAGAATTCAGTTTTAGTTTCATCAGACCTGAGAATCTTTTTCCTCGTGTTCTCTGAATCCTGTAAACTACCATGTGCCTTTTACTCAAGAGTGCTTCTGGCTAGTCTCTCCACCATAAATACCTAATTGAAGGAGTGCAACTGAGATGGCCATCCTTCCATCCAATCCCATTTCCGGAGAGGATTTCTGAAACTCTGTTAGAGTGACCATTGAGTGTCCAAGGCCTTTCTTGCCCAGTTGCTCAGTTTGGTCGAGTGGCCATCTCTAGAAAGAGTCCTGGTGGTTCCAAACTTCTTCTATTTCACATTATTGAGGCCACTGTGCCCCTCGGAATACTCACAGCTTCAGAATTTGTTGTATTCCCTTGCCCTGATGTATGATTCACCACAATTTGATTGCAGAGTTCTACAGATTGATCTTTGGATTTCATGGCTTGTTTTTTTTTCCTGACATGCGTTATGAATAGTGGGGCCTTATAGAGACAGAAGTGTACCTTTCTAAACAGATCATTATAACAATCTAGATGAGAAGAGGCCATTTAGTCCAACAAAGCTCACCAGTCCTATCTACTTAATTCTAGCAAAACATCAAATTGAGTCTTTGAAAGTCCTTAAAGTCTTATTGTCTACCATGTTACTTGGTAGCTTATTCCAATTGTCTAAGGTTCTCTTTGAAAAGAAAAACTTCCTAATGTTTATGCGAAATTTACCCTTAACACATTTCTAATTGTGTCCCCGTGTTCTTAATGAACTCATTTTAAAATAACAGTCTCGATCCACTGTACTTAATTTTAAACACTTCAATCACATCTTCTCTTAAGCTTGTATGATGTCCAGGTCCCACTGTAATAATTTAACGGATTCCAGATTATCTGCTAATCCACCTAATTTGGTATCATCTACAATTTAACCAGCTTGTTACTTATATTCCTATCTAAATCATATATATTAAAAATAGCAGATGTTAAGAGTGGTGTCCCACAAGGGCAGTGCCAGGGCCGCTGATAATTCTGAGAAGGTTCCTCACACCATCACCATCAAACGATGTCCAATTAATTCTCTTCACCAAAGGTGGACTCCAATCAAGTTGTCAAAACATCTCAAGGAGAGTTAAAGTAAACAGGAGGCACCTGACCACGATTTGGAGTGCCACAGCAAAGGCTCTGAAGACTTATATGGATAAGAGATTCAAGTTTTTGATTTTTAATAAATTTACAAACCTTTCTGAACACGTTTTCTCGTTGTCATTATGGGTTGAGTGTAGATTGATGGCCAAATGTAGCAAATGCATCCATTTAAAATTAAATCTACAACACAATAAATTGAGCAGAAAGTGAAGGAGACTGAAGACTGCGTGAATCCACTGCAGATGTTTATTCGCAGTTCCTCTAGGCACCCAGGCTTGATCCTGCAGGAGGTCCTGCCCAGGAGGAGTTTGGCTGCCCTGGAGGGCCATCCTGCTGAGATCAGCTCCGAATCTGCCAGACCGTCCAGTTACGCTGACTAAGCAAGATGCTGTCCATGTAAGTGTAACTTATATCAGGTAATATTTTTATGGATTGTTCACAAATATACGCCATTCATTTCCCAAATTTTATTGAACACAATTATTTTATTTAGATTTTTAAATGCCTATACATATTTATATATATATATATATATATATATATATATATATATATATATATATATGGAATACTAAATGTATAAAAATATAAACAATGAAACTTTTTTCACTTAATTATACATTTGGGCAGATGATAAGCATGATAACACTGAGTGAGACATCATTTGAGATTTTATATTTGCAATTCGATGAAAGCCACCAGTCAAACTGTCCTTCATTGGTACTTTCTTTATTCCGTCACATTCTCGATCAAAGGTCCGCTGGTGGACAAGTGGCTGGAAGAAAGTCACATATCAAGGATAACTCCTGACTGTTAGAGGAGTAAACGATGAAGAAAGGAAAACAGGAACATAGGGGGACATACCATAGAATATGGCATCAGGTTGGGGGGTCTTCACGCTGATATGCTGTGTGTTTAGAAAATGGATACATTCATTTCAAATGAGCTAGAAAAATAAAAAGCAGCTGATGCATCTAGTAGCTTAAGTGAATTCTCAAAAATAGAAATTACAAATATATTTACCACCAGTACAGCAGTCCTATATTCTGATGTTTAGAAGGTTAAAAACAAAGAATGCATTACAGTTTTTCCAGGATATGCAATTTTTTGCTTTGCTCGATTTCTGCTTTGCCCGTGCCGTATCATTTCGTTGGACAACCAAACATGGAGGACAGGTCTCACTCATTAAGGCTACACTCCTAGCGGTTAAACAATTAAACAGACAACCAAAATTTCGAAACAAGCGAACGTCTTAACATTTCAACACAGAAAATGGAGACAAGCCAGCCATCAGCAACATGAATGCGAGACAAATGGAGATTAGGAAGCCAAGATGAGTGCAATACCCACTCTGATTTAAGAATTATTTGTACCGATAATTTGGAGACAATAAAGGAGACATTTTTAAAGGAGGATAGCAGCTTTAAAGAAAGTTAAGCAGACAACATTCTGAAAAATGTACAAAAATACCTTGTACAGGTCTGAAAAATGGCAATTAAATATCAAATAGTAACAAAAAACTACACATTCCTTGTATTAAGATTGGAGCGCCAGTTATGGCAGTTTGGGTGGCTGTTCACAGAACCATCATTTTCTCGTAGAAAAGATCCAAAGAAACTTGTTGCTGGTTTGCAAACAGCAGTGACAAATTAAAGAGGAGAAGACATTGAGATAGTCCACCCAAAGTACGTTATTTTGTTTCCAGTCGACGTTATTTTGACCGATAGCGGGCCAGGAGTTCTCCGACGCGGAGATATGTGCCCTCAAGGACTTGAAGGAGCTTGTTCTGCAAAAAGCCAGAAAAAAATACAAAAAAAACAAAAGTACAACTAAATACAATCAAGCTGATACCATGTGACCTTCCTCTTCACATGACCATGCTGGTGACAACGTGTTTCTACCCAAGAACAAATCATGGGGGAAGGTGCGCAGACAAGAAGACGATATCCCATGATATTCAAGGTCACTTTGAGCTCTACAAAGTGCTGCATCTGTGCGCCTGAGCCAACGCAATGCGGCTTGCTGTTCCCAGGTGCACGTGTGCGGTTTGGTTTGACTGTTTTTACAGAGAGGTTTCATTGGTGTGAGGCCGAGAGTTCTCCTCCTCCAGCAGGGCTATTCTCTGCTTCAGCATCCTCACTTGAGTTTCATGCCTCTCCACCATGGCCATCATCTGCCCTTCTAGTTTTTTCAGTTTGTTTTGGTGTTTCTTCTTTGCCTTCTCATAGGCCGCCACCAGGTTGCTGCAAATTCAAAGAATAATGACAGGAGATTAGATAACTGTGAGTACTCAGGGCGGATGCACAGTTCAGCTACTCCTTTTCTCCTTGACAGATTTTCCCAATTGCTTAAACACATTTCACTGAAAGTACCCTCAATTCCCTCAGAATTATTAAACACAATATCAACAAAACAAAACAAAAGTTCATAAATAACAAAAGGCAACTGTAAGGAAATTAATCATCTGTTACTTTACAGCATTTGATAGACCTCATCCATCAGCTTCATGTCCCTGGGCTGGTCAGGCCTCAAAGCCTCATCCACAACACATAAGATGTTAGCTCTCCAAAGGCAGTGAGGGCAATAAGTCTGGCTATGTCTTAACCGGACCTGGAGGGTCTCTGTAACAATAAATAGGACTGTGGGAGCAAAAGTGTGGCAACTATGATTTGGATGTCTGGGTCAGCTCCACTCTCCCTGGTTGCTTCTGGGAGCCTTTCTAACCCAAAAACATTGATAGTCATAGACCGAAATGAGCCGGGCAAATGAAGACACACACTTTCAGCAAGGGGTAGGTGCGGTGCGCAAATCAATAAATTGTCAATAAATAAATAATCCATAAAATCAAGTGGATGTGGAGGTTGTAAAGGATAGCCGGGTCCCATACCCGGCAGGGACGCCCCTGCTGCATCTGTTCCGGGGGAGCCACCGTGGGCAGCTCAATACCTCCCCCGGGACGCTTGGTGGCAGCCTCCCTGGTGGACAATGATTCCCCAACCTGGCGCATGGCTCCATGGGACATGGAGTCCTCCACAGCGTGGTTGGGGGCTTGGATGGCCGCCAGGGGGAGCTGCATGGACTTTGCAGCCCGGCTGGTCAATTCCTCAGCCCCATCCGGAAATGCAATTGGGCCCAGGTGATCAAGCACCTGGAATATTTCCGGGTGGGGTATAAAAAAGGCCAGCCACCACCACTCGAGAGAGCTGAGCTGGGAGGTAGGGTGGCTAAGTGTCTGGGCGAGGAGGATTGGTTTGTGATTAGTGTGTAATAGTTATATGAATAGTGTGGAGTGGAGGGTGCTTTGTGCACTGTACAATAGAAGAATAAAGAAGAATTGTACTTTTACCTGGTGTTTGGAGTGGTACCTGAGGGTTCAAGAGGTGGACAAAAGCCTCTTTAAATGTTTAAATGCAATCAATAAAACTTGAGGGACCTTCCAATCTCAACTCAAAGATACTTTGGTGTATGCAGAGGAATAGCACTGCTGAACCTGTGGGACCAAATGGCCTGTTCTTGTCAAAAGTTTTAAAAAAACTTCAATATTTGAAAGAGCCAACGGTATTTGTCACTTATATGTGGTCACTAAGTTGACAATACCAATCAGCACTCTGTGGGATGCTTTCGGTGATGTAGAGCGTGTGTGCAGGGTAAGAAAAATACTGAAGAAATGAAGTGCCTTTTTACATCTATCTATCTATCTATCTATCTATCTATCTATCTATCTATCTATCTATCTATCTATCTATCTATCTATCTATGGAAACTGGAGAAGCCTAAAACCTAAAGATTCTGAGCTGTGGATATCAAGTGATCAGATCTCTGGTGAAACTGAGGGTCATGAGACAGGTGAGGAGAATGGTAAGTGGTACTGGGGACAAAATTCTAAGAAAGAGAAGGACCTTGATTGGGGTGCAGAAGAAGGCAGAATTAATCCACTATAGAAGGGTTAAATGAAATCCGGTGATTAACATTGGTAGAAAAATTTGATTTTAACATTGATTTTGTTCCTAACCAGAAATACAGTGTTTTATGATATCACCTTCTAAATAATCCCTTTAACTATTATGGTATAGATAGAAACTCTTCAATAAGCATAAATGTTGGGTCTTGATGGGATCTACAAGAGGGCAGTGGGAGAAGAACTAAAACTTTAACACTGTAATTGAAGGTGGAAGATGTTGACGATGGATTTCCATATTTTCAATTATATAAAACAGTTAGCTAATACTTTTTGTTATGTTATTCATATAATCCAAGACTTGTACAGTGGCTGTTAGGCCATCTTTGAGAAAATGTGTGAGGTACAACAGCACTGACCTGCTGTCGGATGATCCCCATGCTGGTTTGGTTTTACGATTAAACAACACCCTTCTCTTGATGTGTGTTTTCTGTGATAAGTTTTTATGTTCTAATTACAGACCAGGGATCCAAAGAATACTAAACAACTCTTAGAATGCTAATCTTATCGCAAGTTTCTTATTACAAATTTACTAGTCTATTTATTGTGATCGTTAATGAATACTAATGTAGAGGAAAGTATAGCATGGATATTAAACATCAATTTAAATATTCATCATATTTAAAATGACAGCTCATAATAATTGTATGATGCAATAAACTAACTGTAAATCAACTTTTGACTTCCTGATAATGACAACTTGGATAAGCAGGCTCTCCTTTCTGGTTTTGATATAATTCTTACCTGTTGGCTCTTTTTAAATCGTTGACAAACTCTGCAGATTGCTGATGCCGCACTTCGCTACTTTTAGTGAGTCTTTCTAAGGCAGCCACTAACTCTTGGACTCGGCTTTTGAGTTTCTTTTCTCTGGGAAAAAACACAAGACAAGTAAAAAAAAAAAATGAAAAGATAATTCTCTTAAAAGTAAAACTTGTGTAACAAAACACAAAGCATTAAGTCAGCTGTACAATAAGGGGAAGCAACTGTGTATGGAAATCCATTTCTAAAACAGTTCACAGTCAGGAGGCGCTGGGAACTGGACATGCACTCCTCAAACCGGAATGGCGTGTCCTGGAAAACCACACGGTAATATCCAAACTATTCCAAAGCGACATTTGCACTGATTTGTGTTTTTTGTATCTCTCACCCTCATACACAGTTACCATAAGAGCATCCCTTATCTACGATGGAGCATTCAATTAGAAGAAAATATGAAGCTTGTAGACTTTTCTGGAGGTCTTTTGCTGTTATTCTTGGGCACTTTTACACCTCTTTCAGGATTGTCCTTTGTGCTCTTCTTATGAGCTCTACCGGTTGTCCATTCCTAGGAAGAATAGCTACAGTCCTGAATTTTCTCCATTTGCAGACGACTTGTCTTCCTGTGGATTTGATGAATACCCAGGTCTTTAGCAAAACTTGTAGAGCCTTTCCTAACTTCATGCATCTCTATAATGCATTTTTTACGGTTTGTGAAAGTTGTTCAAATCGAGGCAGAGTTCACACTAGACAGACTTGTCAGTTTTTAGCGTAGGGGATAATGCCATAATGGTGTGCTCTGGCACACTTAGCTCCCTATTTAGAATATAAATATTTTTTGTTCAATTCAACCCCACACTAATATACAGATCCCAAATTCTCTTAAAAAGTGAATAAAAGATTCTTTCTTATTAAAAATAATTTATACATACTAATATCTAATAAAATTAATAATATCAATATCGATAAATATCCATATTAATAAAATCAATAAATAATCCCTAAAATTTTAGTACTCCCTAAAATTTTAGTAAAAACAGAAAATACCCAATAAAACTCCCTAATAAATTAATTAAATAAACATATATTAGCCCCCCGATAATTTATTAAAGAATTAATAATCATAAATAACTCATAAATAAATATTCAATAAATACCCCCTAAAATAATTTTTTTTAATTTAATTTTCATTCAGCCCCATTGGGAACCAGGTATTTAAAGCCACAATCCATTTATTTTCTGCTTTTAATCTTCTTCTCTTATTCCAATCAGACTGTTGCTGCAGACCAAACATCATTGGTTTGTGACCTTCTACTGCAAAATGATTATATAAAGCAGTTTTTTTCTTTTGGTTATTTATGAGTCTGAGATGTTGGACGAATATATCCCATAATTAATTTTTAGTCTCACCTACGTAAATCATCCTACAAGTGGAGCACTGTATCCATATATGCAATTTTTATATTGAATTTGAAATTTTTGAGAAATGGGTCTCTTTTCCTTTGTCAATTTGTTAAAGATAACTTTCTTTTTGACAAAGGGGATTCTCCAGGCAGTTTTATTTCTGCGTTTCTTTGAAGGGCATTTTGCATTAACTAAAATATCTTTTAGGCTCTTATTCCTCCTGTATGCTGTGATAAGCTGATACGTTTGTAATGGAATATGAGTGCCCTGCGCTCCCATAAAATGAGAGCGCAAAACACCCATAATATTTTTAGCCTGATTAGAATAATTTATAACTACTGGAAATCTTTGTTTTTGACCAGTCAGGGCAACCTGCTCCACTTATGGGACCCCCGCTGATATTTGATCTTCCTCTCCCAGTACCTCCATCTGCTCCGGAGTCCCAACATAGTCATGTGTCTAGAATAATCTATGTAAAGGTACAAGTATAACAAAACAAGTGTACCTACCCTAACCTGCTTTCTTTAGCTTCGGTTATATTCTTGAAAAAAAGCGCACTTGTTCGGTTATAATTGTACCTTTTGTGAAAGTGTTTATTTGATATTTGGACTTCAGGCTTCACACATGATACACTTCATGTCTACATTTTGTCAATTATTACTAAAACATGAAAAACATTTCTGTTTTAACAGTGTGTTTACATAGATTGTTGTAGATACGGAGCACACATGAAATGTATGTATTCCAAATGACGACATATTATTTACCCTCTACAACTCCAGGAACTTCACTCCAAGATAAACAAGACTTGAGTTCTGAGAACCTTCTTTGCAAATTGAGCTGTAGCGGTGGGTGGCAGGCTGCTTGCTGTTTGTGCTGATCGACACATTTACAACACGAAGGATGCTGACAGAGAGGTGCGAAGGGATTAAAGGTGGGCTGGGATTACATGTTTTTTCGTAGGCTTCAGTAATTCTAGTGTTAACTTTGCAAATCAAAGAACATTCTCCTGTGAGATGTGATGACACAGTTCTTTAGTTAAGTTGTAGTTAAAAATTGTTTGTCTGCCTTGCAAATTATCTCATACATGTACTGAAATTACAGAAGAAACTAAAGTGATTACTTGAAAACAAAGTCTTCTGAATGTAAACAAAAATCAGGACGTTACCCTTTTTTGTCTCTTTTTCTCCCTACAGCACTGAGAAGATGCCCAATGAGGACAACTAAACTCAACCCACAGCATCTTGGAAGCCCTACCCCTTCCACCCAGGATGCTATAAAACTGAGATATGCCCAGAGAGGGGAACTCACTTCAGGAAGAAGCCTCCGCAAGATGGAACTCTGCATGACCGACCCACTCAAATGAGTCATTTATGAAGGGAAGCCAAGCTGGCTGAAATGACGATGAGGAAACCTTGCTTCTGTTGAGCCCCCGAGCGTGTGTTTTTGTTCAGTTTATTTGGACTAGTGCTTTAAACAGGGTGACAAGGTTGGCACACAGTGCTTATAATTCAGTGAGAGGATGAAGTAATGAAGGGGGTCAGTGGGAAAATATTGTATACCTTATTTTGTAAGTTTTTTACTGACAATCTCAAGTAAAGACATCTCTCTGTATATAAAAGAAAATCCTGGAATGGAAAGCAAAAAGCAAGTCTACGATACGTGATCTTCTCGTAAGACATTTTAAAGACCCACGAGACCAAAGACACGCCCTACTTACAATCTATCAAATAGGACAATAGGCAGCAGAACATTCAGTCTTGTGAAGGATTTGAGCACACACAGATCCAGGGCTCTCAGCGCATATAAAGCGTATGAGGTACGTTATAAATTAAATGTCGACATCTAAGCGAAGAAAAGAGACTCAAATGCGTTGGACAGAAAAAAGAGCAAAAAAGAATAATCGAGGTGCAAATTCAGAAAATAAGGAAAGTAATTATCAGCCCGGAACAAGTGGAATTGAAAAAAAAGCACGTCCAATCCGGCTCAGAATTAAAAGACAATGAGTACAAGAAAGTAGAACTTCATAAAGATGTTTACAAACGTTGACACTAAACACACGCAGAGCAGGTTAGAGACTATGAAACCAGGGAAATTAGAAAGGCTCAAAAAAAAAACAAAAAACGGCGCTATACACATGTGGTTAAATGTTAGAAAGTTAAAGGATATGAAAGTAGGAAAATTAGAAAATAAAAAAAAGAAAGTAAAGATCGCAGGCGGCACGGTGGCGCAGTGGGTAGCGCTGCTGCCTCGCAGTTGGGAGATCTGGGGACCCGGGTTCGCTTCCCGGGTCCGCCCTGCGTGGAGTTTGCATGTTCTCCCCGTGTCTGCGTGGGTTTCCTCCGGGCGCTCCGGTTTCCTCCCACAGTCCAAAGACATGCAGATTAGGTGGATTGGCAATTCTAAATTGGCCCTAGTGTGTGCTTGGTGTGTTTGTGTGTGTCCTGCGGTGGGTTGGCACCCTGCCCAGGATTGGTTCCCTGCCTTGTGCCCTGTGTTGGCTGGGATTGGCTCCAGCAGACCCCCGTGACCCTGTGTTCGGATTCAGCGGGTTGGAAAATGGATGGATGGATGGAAGTAAAGATCGCAGTAGTGCAAACAAACAAACTGCCTCATTTAACTATGCACCAGTCTAACTTTGGTTTTGCACAATAATTACTACACTATTGCACCTTAACACTTAATTCTACTTTATTCACATAATTGCACTTATTTATTATGTTCTACTATACTGTTACCTTTCAATCTATGACTTTTTGTTAATCTAACTGATATTCTTCTAACTTTGCACAGTTTTTGATAAGCGGATCAGGATGCATTTCACTGCATGTTGTCCTGTATAACTATGCATGTGACAAAAGCTGGGGTATCACCTTGGTAACCCCATGTACTTTTGGAACTGTGAGAGGAAAATAGCACGACTTTACAGACAAGAGTCCAATGCAGAACTCTACTTACTTTTTTACTTAATTATTATTATTAATAAAATTATTAACTGCTGATGATGTAGATTGTTTTGTCTATGCTGAAATTCCAAACAGAGAAACCTATCCTGACTTCATTAAAAAGATTCAGCATATTGGGACTCACAAGATTACAAATATTGTTTTTACAGAAGTTCTGAAATAAAAGTGAAACTAATGAAATAGCAACAATTCAAAGAAAAAAAATCTTAAAAGTGTGTATCCGGAAAACCAAACACGGGGGTTGGCGAGCAAAGTGAGCAGGGGGCGAAGCCCCCTAGTTTATAAAATAAAAATGACAATATAAAGGACAACAGAGATGTGGGATGTTCAGATGAATTCTTTATAGTACAGTAGTTGCTTGTACTGAGATATCTTAATAACGTATTACGATACGATCAGAAGAGCATCAGCCAGGAGTACTGTCTATTAATTTATCAGTAGTCTGATAACGTAAAGTAAATTCACTGAGCATAACAAAAAAAAATGCTTAATAAGCACCTCACATACAAATGAATAAGTGCAAATATAAAAATCAAAAGGCCCGTACTAAGAGATCTCCACTTTATTTATAGGTCACATTGAATGAATGCTCCGCATATGATAAAGGGGTTTGCATATCACTTATACTTAAAACAGCATTTAATCTTTTAAGGGTTTTAAATCTCTGCAATACATAAAACAAAAAAAAAGGAAAATTCTTTCTAATTATTTAATCAGCTGCTTACCGTCTGAGAGCACTAGTGAGCTCTGCTGCTAAATCGCTGTCACTGAGGGTTCTTAATTCACCCAACTTCATGGCAGGCGATCCTCCATCCACAGCATCCTAAAAGAGAAGACAGGGTGAAGATGATACAATTTTATATTCACAGAGAAATCTGAATGGCAGTAAACTGGAGACAGTTCTCTTATTATGTTCTTTCACTGCAGTCTGGGAGAGCAGGATCTCCACTGGACTACAGCACACATTTGGACTGGGATAGAATGGTGAATCTCATGCGTCAGACAGCTGTTAAAGTGCCCTTAGCTTAACTTAATAAATCATTCATTTACCCAGGGATCAACTATAAAAATATACAAATGTAGGAAAGAGATGAGAAATAGCACTTATGGTCAAGCTTTCATTGTTAGCTAATTTAAAAGCAAATCCAAGGTTTTGGCCAAGAGGTTATCCCAATATAATATATGATTGTCCTCAAACTATTAGCGACTTTCTACAGTGACTCTACTAATAGAGGTGAATGATACTTACATTTGGTATTAATTTGTATATCCTAAAATGATCAAATACATATAAAGTTTAACTGAAATGTATTGTATAGCAATGGTGAAAAACGCCTAAAAAAAGCACACGCCTGAATCTAAAGAGCTTTGCTGATGATTGTCAGTTCTTTTCCATTAACTATTTGCCTTTCACTAATCTATTTAGCAATTCAATAAAAAAAACACCAATGCCTTCAGCACACATTTTAAAAAATGAAAAGGCCTGGTTGCTATTTTTTCACTGCAATTATACAGAGATGCAGTCTGTTAATTTGGCTAATGGACTGATGGGGCTTTCGCAGCAGTTTGTGTTATAAAACCTGCTGGCCTTTCTTTCCTTTGCTTGTTGGAATAAACTACCATCTGCCCATTTATCCATTTTTATTTCTGCTTCTTCACCATTATTTGTTAAGTAACCAATGTCCTTCAAAGGTGTGAAGAGTACCTTCTACGTTCCTGACTTGGAAAGATTCTAAACAGGCATACACTGCTATCTAGTAAAACACGGCCAATCACAATGTACATTTTTTTATTAATACTGTGAATTCCCACAGTCAAAACAGTCTCCATATTATGAGGTTTACTAGAAACATGCGGACCTCTGGTCCTACCAAGATCAAAGTTCCAAGTCCAGTAGTTGCCTCACCGCATTTGCTTGATGCTTAGTAGATGCCGGCATTGTCACGTTTCTTATTCCTATCATCTAATCAGATTCTGGTGTTTGCTTCATACTCAGCAGATGTTTCTACTCTTCTTTCTCTTTCTGTCAGGTTACCTTCTTGATCAGTTTGTCTACGCAGTTTGCCGTAGGTAACACGAGAGAACCCTGATGAACTTGTGAAGGTTGACGCTAGGAACATTTTTTTTTGCCTTACCGGCGCATATAGCATCATAGGACTAAGGTCAAGGCCCCAGTGGTTCGAGAGTAATCGCATGACAGACAGACACAACCCATGTGCACTGGAGAGGCAACAGCAAAGCAACCCTCAAAAAGGGAATGGTTTTACAGGGGTGGTGACAGAAATTGTTCTCTCCTTATTCTTCCTGACTGATTCTTCTCTAGTTTTGTGTTTTGCCAGTGTGTCCTTGTCACTACTGGTAGCATGAGGTGGTAGCTGCAGCTGATTCAGGTCACACCGGTAGTCCAGCTCATCCAGGACATCACATCCATATGTATCATTGGCAAGAAGGTTTGCTGTGTCTCCCAGCACAGTCTCAAGAGCATGGAGGAGATACCAGGAAACTGGCCATTACACGAGGAGAGCTGGACAAGGCCGTAGAAGGGCATCAACCCAGTGACAGGACCAGGAGACATTCCTTGTTGCAAAAAGAGCTTGAAGTGCTCATAACCATCCCGTTCGATCACAGTCTGTGCTCAGTTTATATATTATACCCAATTGTGTGCGTTTATTTTCTGTATACCCTGATTTTCAAATCAAAAGTTTGTTTACAGGTGACTCTAAACTTATTCTCTATGACAGAGCATGACTGAGACATCGCTTTTAATTTAACGTATGACACTTCTGATTAATGTTCATCACCATGTGTATTTTTGTGTGTGACTTTGTTGGTATTGCATTACTGTCAACTGTTTTGAGGAAACATACAAGTAGGAAGTTCATTGTGCTGTGTACAGTTGACAAACTGGAACTTGTTGATTGATTTGCTTCAGTGCTGCATTATGTTAACAGGTAGCTACATGCAGATGAATTAGCTGAACCTTCATATATTTGAGTTGTGGAAGGAAAATGAAGATAACACTTGTGTAAATGAAAAACGGCAGACTGTGGACAGGGATAAGTGCCGTATATACTCGCGTTTAAGTTCTGCCGTGGATAAGTTGGGGCTTGATTTTTTACCATATAATTTCCAGTATTTTATAATGTTGGTTGTATAAGTCGAATGCGGAAAACTCATGCTATTGGTCCAAGAGATTATGGTATGCTAACACCCACCTTAGTACGGAAGCATATTAGGGCCAAGGAGAAGAAAAAAAAAGTGTATGTCGAGACTTTATTCTCATAGTTTATTTTGTCATTAAAGTAGAAGATCGTAAACATCTTTTTAAAATCAATGTTTAATTTATTAGATTTTCTCAAACCCCATCATAAGTAATGTAGCACATTAAATGGTTTGTGTTAAGTGTTCCCTGACCCATGTTACTTGGCACATGCTTCTTAAACTGACTTCCTCTCTTCCTCTTCTCGACTTTATTCTCGACATATACTTTGCTTCTCTTCACTGTGTATGTAATTTTTTTTCTTCTCCGTGGCCCTAATACGCTTCTGTACTTGAGAGAGTAACCACGGAGCACACTGCCTTTTATTTCTATGTATTGTGCCTACGTGACCACACAGTAATACCCGAACTATTCCGAAGAGACGTTTGCACTGTTTTGTGTTTTTTTTTTTTTGTATCTCACACCCTCATACAACTTTATTTTAAGAGCATTCCTTATCTACGTTCGATCAGAAGAAAATATGAAGCTGGTTTTAAATTAAACGTCGTAGCGAAAGAAATTGGTAACTGTGCTGCTGCAACATAATTCGATGTGTCTGAGAAACTGATGCAAGATTGGAGGAGGCAAGAAGAGTAAAAAAAAAAAATTAAATTATATTTTTGAACGGGTGTATAAGTTGGGGTCTGATTTTATGATCGATTTTTCACTTATACACGAGTATATACGGTAAGTAACATATGTCAATAAAGGTACTGATCTTCAAACGCTTGATGTCTTGAAGATCTCTTTGCTCCAAGGCCACCAGACTTTAACTCACTTACGTTTCCCAGGATAAAGAAAATTAATTATTCTGACTTTTTTTTTTTCCATCACTACACCAAGAGGAGTTTCAAGCTTATTTTTGGAAACATTAATACATAGTTTAAAAAATCTAACTTTTTAACAATGCCTGAGGATCTCATGTAACCTTATCACTTCAACACACACACACACATATATATCTATATATGAAGTATTAAGACTTTGGGGACTTTCAAAACCAGACAACATTTTTTAGAAGAATTAAGTGGCTAGGGCTGGCGAGTTTTGTTAGGCTAAATGGCCTGTTCTCGTGTAGATTGTTCTAATATTCTAATGTTCTAATGCGTGTGGAGGGTCAATTTACTTTCTATAATATGTAATCAACCTGACATCCATACCAAGAAACGTGCTTTGATGTATTTATGGCTGTATTCCAGCCTCCCAACAGTTACATTCATGGTTGAAAAATAATGATCTTAGTAATAATGCACATGCACTCCACCACAGAAGACAATTTTGCCAACAAATGAATCTCTAAATAGGACTAGTTCCAGACTACTGAACAAGCACTTGGCTTCTTTAAAATGTTCAGCTTTATTACCAGTAGTTCATGGCCGCATTTCCATGATGCTTGTACACTTGAATGCATTAGCGATGGGATTTGTCTCTCTCTGTTGCAGCCGCCATGCTTCTTAAACACTGGGCAGTCAAGGCTTTCTAATGAGAAATTTATTTGCATATCCAGTTAAAGCAATTGCTGACACAGCATATATTTTGTTATGTTTTTTGCTTGCTTGTATCAGTATTACAGACTGAGACAAGAAAATAAAATTATAGTGCTGGCCAAATGTGGTATTTTATTCTGTTTCTTTTCAATTGTAGTGCCTAAATGCAGAACTCACGTTAGCAGATGTTTAGCAGGAGGCATATTTTAAAAGTGATTAATTTGCAACTACACCACCCTTCAGTTTTTACTACATTTTATTATTTTGCGAATCTAATGTATTGAATTTTTTGGGATTTATCTAGACAAATCCCCCTGTATTTACAAAGTAAACTAAACATTTTACATTTTTTTTTCTACAGGTAATGCTAAAAACACTCATCCACCTCCTAAACTTGCTCTTTCCAGCTTAAGGTCATGGGAAGCTCAATAGGGTTTAATTGTAGAAAAGATGGCAGCCCATGACGTATGTAAAAATAAATAAACAGGTGCAGTGTTCATGGAACACTCCAATTAAAATTAATAGATAATCTGGAATTATTTAAAAAATAAACATTTAAAATTAAAAAGATTGTAGTGTGAGCTCACCCTACAACATAAATGTGATCGCTTCACTTCAATTGCTGCTCAGGATGTCTGAGTGTGAATTTGACTGACATTCAGAGATTTCATTGTGCACTGGTGAAATTCTTTTTTTTGTGTTTTTACATTTATTAAAAGAATGTAACATTCCATACAATCAAGTCAGACTTAACAAAAATAAATTCAGTTCAACCCCCACCCATGAGAAAGAGAGGAAGGCCAACAGCCAGAGTAAAACTTTGAGAGTAGTAACGAGAGAAAGAAGTCCTTCTCCCCTATTCTAAAATGCTATTGATTAGATCCTGCCAGGTTTTAAAAAAGCTTTGAACAGATCCTCTAGACATCTGAATCTGGAAGACTTCCAGGTAAAAGTTAGCTCCACACTGAATAATTAAAGGTATGTCTGACCCTGCAAGACTACGGTCAAGTGAAAGTTACCTGCACGCTGAAAAATGAAAAGTTAGATTGGAAGTTAAATTGTTTTTTATTTTTAGTATGGATTGAGCTTTTACCTCAATTAGTATAATAAAAATGAAGCAGCCATGGACACAGCAGTCAACTTACATTATTCTCAGGAACAGAGTGCAGAGTGTCAAATGGTTTGCTGCAGAGAGCCCGGCCAGCTTTATGATTGACTACTTGAATTCATTCAGTGCTGCATGTCAGTAGAGAGCCCCTTCAAGCAGCAGTCTATATAACTCCTTCATCTAAAGGGGTTTAATGTTGTCCGGACCACCTCAGTGGGAGATAGAAGGAATAAGGTAGACAGCCAGGCAACATCCCATAGTCTGAAGAAAATCCCCCAAGCATAACCCTGGCTGAACTTCAGTTCTAATGCTGAGAAGATAGTGTGACAGATTAAAGGGTCTCCATGTCCCCTTGAACCCTCAGACCAGACGTCAGACACCAGATAAAAGTCAAAATGAATATTTATTATAATAATAGGGCGGCACGGTGGCGCAGTGGGTGGCGCTGCTGCCTCACAGTTGGGAGACCTGGGGACCTGGGTTCGATTCCCGGGTCCTCCCTGTGTGGAGTTTGCATGTTCTCCCCGTGTCTGCGTGGGTTTCCTCCGGGCGCTCCGGTTTCCTCCCACAATCCAAAGACATGCAGGTTAGGTGGATTGGTGATTCTAAATTGGCCCTAGTGTGTGCTTGGTGTGTGGGTGTGTTTGTGTGTGTCCTGCGGTGGGTTGGCACCCTGCCCGGGATTGGTTCCCTGCCTTGTGCCCTGTGTTGGCTGGGATTGGCTCCGGCAGACCCCCGTGACCCTGTTCGGATTCAGCGGGTTGGAAAATGGATGGATGGATTATAATAATAAGTGCACAAAGCACCTTCCACTCCACTATATTCCAATAAATCAATAATCAAATAAATAATCAATACAATCCTCCACTCCCAGAAGCGTTGCCGCCCTTCCACCCAGCTCAGCGTCTGGGATTTCTCATCGTCCTTTTATATTCCCTGACCCGGAAGTGATAAGGGATCATGGACTGTAGGATTGGAACCACTTCCGGGTCAGATTAAAAGTCCTTTTCTTCAATCCGGAAGCACGTCGTTCCTTCCGGTCATGTGATTATGATGCACTTCCGGGTTATAGGGCACGTAGCACTCTGTAAGCCTCCCTACAGCGGCTCCTGGTGGCCCCCATGGTATCCAGCAGGGTTGTTTATAAAAACTACACCGTCCATAATGCCCTGCTGGAATTTGGGGACCTTCCATGCTGCTGGGAGGACTCCATCTAGCAGCCTGATGGTGTGGACCGGAATATTCGGCCGGCCATCCCTCACAATAGAAAATGTGCATCTACAGAAGTCAGTGTGAGAAAAGGCCTCAAAAGGCAGACCTGGGAAAGGTGTCCTCGGTCTAATAAAATAACAATTCCTGGTACGAACAGAATCTCATTACCCATGTATGACCAATAGGGGTGTACAATGGCACCGTGGTGTGCACTGCTGGCTCATGGCTTCACGCAGCTGGGTTTGAATCCCTGCCTGGTCACTGCCTGTGTGCAGTTTGCATTTTTTCCCAATGCCTGTCTGCATGGGTTTTTCTGTAGTTTTCCTTCCACATATGCAAAAAAATGATGATCAGGCTGGTTGATCTGTTGTAGGTGCGCATGAGTGTGCTCTAGGCTGAACTAGCATCTCATTGTAGTAAAGTGAGGCCTGTGATTGCCATCTTTTAAGTAAGTAATCTCCACACTCGCGTGTTTGTGTTGGAAGGGGGGTATGTCAGCGTGGCGAGAACGGTTCCCATGTGCGATGCGGCAGCGGATGGCCCTGCACTTAGTGCACAGGTGCAGGATCGTCTACAACCCTATTTGGCGTCGGGAGCTGCTGATTGCCATAGTTGTCCTTGCTTTTAAAAAGTGAAGCATAAGTATGAGAGCAAAAAAAGGAGCAAGGACAAAAAAGCAGAATGGAGGAAAGCAGACTGGCCAGTGACTGAGAGAAGAAGAAGAAGGCGGTGGTTGAAAAGGAAATGGAAGACAGAGAGGCAGAGATGGAGAGAGAGCCCCCAAGCTTATAGAGTGAGGCAGATGGTCGGGAGTGAGCCACAGGGCCATGGTAACCAGAGGTCGATGATACGGGCGCTCCTACTGAGCACTTTCTTGCGGAGTAGGAGCGGCCTGAGTGATGCAGTCTCACTGCAAGGTTCGAAGGTGAGTGGTGGGAGAGACGTGTAGGGCTCATCGGGTTTCCCTGTAGATGCCAAAGGAAGGGCGTCAGGGAACAGAGCCCAGTTAGGAAAGTTGACTGCACCTGTCGGTGGGCATCTCCTTACACAGCAAGGTCCAAGTGGAGGAGATGCCAGTTTTGAAAGGGAAGCATTGGGGCTCGCTGTTTTTATAGTCTGTCTCTGGCTTTTAACCTCATTGCTTTAATTGATTTATTGATTTGAATTTTAACCTCCACCTCACCTTTGACTTTATGGATTATTTATTCACTGAACGTTTTTGAAGCACAGCACTTTATGGACACTTGTTTTGTTGGATTGTTTTTAATAAAAACACTGAACACTTTGCACCTTCCTCTTGCTTCATGTGGTGTCCTCATTTGCCAAGCTCAATGCTATCCGCGGTGGTCGGTTCAAGAGGCTCCCAAGAACAAAGTGCGAGTATGGAGCCAACCTGCACTGTCACACTCTTCTATTATCCATGTCCTTTTACTTGACACCCCTGACTTCTATAGATCCTTGAATGCATTAATGATTATTTTTTGTGTACTTTGCTCAACTGTTGGCATTCCAAGACTTGTGGAGTTGAGGTTCACGTAAATTTTTCAAAAGTACTGGATGCTGATGTGGTCAGTGCAAAGCAGGAGCTGATCCCTTTATATGTTTTATTTGCAAGTCCTCCAGCATAAATGTAAATGCGATCTAAATCATGGAAACAGTGTGAGAGAGATGTGGGCACATACCTTAGCAGACTTTTCTTTGCCTCCACTGCTGCCCGTGGAGCTGAGAGACCTCATTCGTTGCTCTCTGTGCTCCTCTACCTCCGATTTGAGGTGCTCAATGTGTACCAAGTAGGCCTGCTCTTGTGCCTCACGAGTGCTCAGTTTCAGTTCCAGCGCCTTCTTCTCCTTCTCTAGCAGGTACAACTGAGCCTTTAATTCTGCCATCTCCTCCTATCAACAGCAAAGTAAAAAGTTTATTGATCACGAGAACAGACAGAAATGTAAAGACTTGAGTTAAAGCAATGGATAATAAATTGTTAAATTGTCATATAGTAGCTTTCTGGTTCATCATTGTACAACAAATTGTGGAAACAGTTAAGTGTTCAATTTGTTCAAATTTTTCCAAGCCAAGTGGAGGTAGAGGCAGAGGCAGGACTTGAATCTGCGACCTTAAGGCTGACTATTCACACCTTCAAACTGCTTAAGCGGTAGACCGGACAGCCCTATATCAAATGATATGAGGCAGCATGCAGCAAAATTTTATTTAATGAGATAGAATTATTAGTTATCATACACAATATAAGGCCTAGGCATAGACATTAATAATACGGCATCCGATTAAGAAGTAAAGGTAGCTAAAATGTATGAAATTATTCAAACCCAAAACAATAAATAGCACAGAAAATACATATTAGAAAAATATTTCAGCACTATGTAAGTCCGTTTTCTATGTATCATTCTATTTTACCAGAAAATTTCAGATCATTTGGTTACTACTAAAATGCGAACATGTTATCCAACACAGAATCACAAATTCACCTCATGCATTTTTTGTTTCAGATTTGGAAGGAAATTTATATAGAAACAGGGAAAATGTGACAACTTCACCCAGGTAATGTCCAGGATTCAGGTTTCAAAACCAGGCCACGGCATCCAAAAGACGGCAGCACAAAGAAACTGCACCCCCTTGCCGGCAGAGGACTTTGTTAATGAGGTGATTGGCTTCCTATAGTAGCACTAATCATGAAAAGTTAAGAGATACTGTAAGCAACACTGGAATTAAAACAGCTTATTATACAGTGTAACCTCGGGTCACGAACGTCTCTGAACACGTACAAATCGGGTTACGACCAAAAAGTTCTTCAAACTTTTGCATCTGTTCACGACCACACATTCGGGTGACGATCAAGCCAGTTTCCCTTCCAGTTCGTACACGCTGATGATTTCCACACGTGTTCAGTCTCTCCCTGTGCATTCGCTGTGAACTCTTTGTGCTCTATTTCATTTCCTTTCCGGTTCATACACGCCGGTGATTTACGCACGTGTTCAGTGTCTCCCTGTACAGTACATTGTTCTCTGTCAGATGTGCATTGCGCAGAGGGACTTTACCTCAAAACTGTAATCTCCTCTCCACCCAGTTCCTCCTCACTTTCTTCATACCAGACTTCGACTCCTGCAAGGTTAGTTTTCTTGGTTGTTTATGGTTAGTTTTTGCATAAATTACAGATTTGTTCAAATGTTCATTTTTTTCCCTGTGCTTAAAAAAAAGTGTTTACAGCAATCGGTTCGTAAGGCTGTAGCGTGAACTCTTGCAATGTTAGTTTTCTCAGTTCAAGGTTTTCTCAGTGTTATTCAATGATTTTACATTTAGTTACTATTACACTGTGCATTCTGTGGTATTATTAACTATTTTTGTACTTAAAAATCTTAAAAAAATATATATATTTACATTCTGCTTGTACGGTCCGGAACGGATTAATTGTATTTACATACAATCTTATGGGGGAAATTGCTTCGGGTCACGACCAAATCGGGTTGCGACCAGAGTTTTGGAACAAATTACGGTCGTGACCCGAGGTTCCACTGTATTGACTTTGGACAGTTATGTCTAAATTATAAGCAAGGTACGGACCTTTTTTGGTAATCCATATCAGCTATTGACTGAGAAAAGGATTCATGTTTTGAGAAAGTACTGGACAAGTTTACACTGAAGAAGGGGCCTGTGTTGCTTTGAATCTTTTTAGTTAGTCAATAAAAGATGTCATTTTGCTTGACTTCTCACCACATTCATAATGGCTAACACGGTACAACACCCTTGTACTACACATACTCCACTAACTAAAAAAAAAAAAATCATTGAATTATATTAAGATTTATAAATCTAGAAAATACATAAAAGTAAAGAAGTTAACAGTAGAAAATGAACGATTCCAGGTTTTGAGTATCGAATGATAGTAACCAGATGTAAACTATAAATGTTTTCATGAAGCTCTCTTGTTAATTCCTAAATGGATGCTCGTTGTGTCAAACATCTCCATCGCAATGTCATATTAAACTCTGATGTCATGTGTTTAGTTTCACTAAAGTTGCTTTAACGTCCTACCTGCCCAGAACTTTACATCTTCCGTTCACTCAAACTAGCGTCTATGGCGGCACTTTGATGCTCTTTGAGATCTTCTCCTGCAACACAGGCCAAGCCGAGGACTCATTAAATAAAACATTAAATTCTTCCTACGCTGTAGAGCAGATTGGTTTCCATTTTGTATAACTGGGAACAGGTTCTGGACCTGGTTTCAAAGAAATTCCCAGGCCCCACCCATTTTATGGAATACTTATAAAAATAGCAAAATATATTATTGTCATAGTCAACAGACTTACACATTTTGTGTAAATAATCTGAATATTTAAGAAAAAAGATAAGCTTTTAGCTACACAACATAAACCTGATGTCTTCAAATAATAGGACACAAACAATTTATGTAAATAAAAGTTCTTGATTAAGATTTTTTTTTAAATAGATACCCCATGTGAATTTTCCCTTGGGATTAATAAAGTATCTATCTATCTATCTATCTATCTATCTATCTATCTATCTATCTATCTATCTATCTATCTATCTATCTATCTATCAAAAAGACAACATAATAATAAAAATTTTAACACAAGAATGAACTTTAATAATTCAAAATAAATTAACAACTACCTTTTGTTTCTTCTTCTTTGATATATTTAGTGTATCATAAACATATAATAGAATCATATAATTACACTAAAGTTTAGTGAGTAGACACACTAGATAGATAGATAGATAGATAGATAGATAGATAGATAGATAGATAGATAGATAGATAGATAGATAGATAGATAGATAGATAGATAGATACTTTATTAATCCCAAGGGGAAATTCACATACTCCAGCAGCAGCATACTGATAAAGAAAATATTAAATTAAAGAGTGATAACAATGCAGGTATACAGACAGACAATAACTTTGAAACTATAATAATAACTACGACAAATACCTGCCATATGATTTGAAAATGTACTGTCTGTAATCTCCACCGCAGTCGTTTGACTACCTATGCGATTACACTAAAGTTTAGAAATTTTGGGCTGAAAATTAATTTGCACATAAACAAACAATTTTTCATTCAAAATGGAATATCGTTTGTTTAGTAAAAACACCTAGTTAACAAATAAACTTAATTTAATAAAACAGATTACTAAGGATTGATCAACTGTGTTCAGTGATTCTTTGTTCTATTTGTTTCCTTCTAGTCATTCTGTAGTGTGTTCAGACTAAAGTGTGTGTGTATATTTATTTATTTATTTACTTACTTACTTATCTACCTATTTATGTATTTATTTATTTAAAGAGCTTCTGTAAAAAGCCAAATTTCCCACTGGGGATAAAAAAAAGTTCTATCTATCTATCTATCTATCTATCTATCTATCTATCTATCTATCTATCTATCTATCTATCTATCTATCTATCTATCTATCTATCTATCTATCTATCTATCTATCTATCTAAATTACATAAATGACTTTAGTAAGTCTGCTTCTTTAAAAGCCAGTCACATTTTTTTAATGTGTGATTTTAAATATTTTATAATATCCAGGGTAGAGAAATGCATGAAAACGTACCAGAAATGCACAGCCTTTACCTCCTACAGATGTTTTCTCAGAGCACTTCCTGCACACATCATTTAATGATTTACATTTTAAACAGCCTCACTGATTTCTATTCTTCTCAAATCATAAAGCGGACACTCTCTGTAACAACCAATGTATTGATCAGTTGACCAATATATTCATTTAAACCCTTTAATACATGAAAAGACATCTCTAGTAATAAAATAATCTCTATATTAATAGGCAAATTTTGTGTCATTCTAACGATTTTATTAACAATGTGTTTTTTTCTTTTTGGGTGAATAATTTTAAGATATTGATCCCAATGGAACTTGTAATATAATCAAGACAGAGATTATACTTTTTTGTATCAGGGAATAACCTTTTTGTGTATTTGCTTGGTATGTAAGTCTACACCAAATTCCCCACTTGTATCTAATCAAATTTTTTCTCCTCTGGAAATTTTATTTAGTTGACCACACCTGCATTTTATCCCACCTGGGGCAGTACCAAGTAACCCTGCTATATAATAATAACTAAAAAATCTACACTTCATACTCTTATAATACCAATCAGTGTCATCTGTTAACGTACTACTAGAAGTACACAACTATTCTTGTGGGATCTTCTCAGCTCTAACAGAATATCATAAGCTGTCAGCTTACCCCATCATTTTCTTTGACTAGATGTGGTGGGTTTAACATGACCGTACCCTGAAGACTCTCACACCCAGGATGCAGTGAATATGTTTTTCTTCTCTCTAGAGTTTAATCTTGTGGCAGACTGAGACCCCAGTGCTCAGTATCACAAGTGGATATTTCTTGTTATGCCTTTGTTACACTTGGCCAGATTATTGCAGTTCTCTATTGAAGGGTTTTATTGCCCAAAGGTCAAACAGATGAGAACAGGTTCAAACTGCTTCTCCCACAGTCCTGACTGACATATAATGTGATTATACTAACTACCTACTGTCTATACCAAAATGCAGCTTGTCATTACATACACAATATTTTACTGAATTGCTTGCAACATTCTGCTATTAATATACACAAAAGTGAACTGTAACACTTCGGACTGCGTGTTGTGGCAACTTACCCTGTATAAACCTGAAAAGCACTTTTCAATTCAATTCATTTTAATTTTGTATAGGGCTCCTCACTGAATGCGTGAACAGAATGTGGTGACAAATTCACACACACACACACACACACACACACACACACACATATATATATATACATATTTTATATATATATATATATATATATACATATATATATATATATATATATATATATATATATATATCTATATATATATATACATATACATATATATATATATATACATATACATATATATATTTACATATACATATATATACACTGTATACATACTGTTTATATATATAAATAAAACTTGCACATTACTAATTAAATAATGACTACACATAAAGACACAAAGGTGTTCAAACAGATAGGAAACACATGGTTCAAAACTGATTGCCCAACAATATCTGTCCATTAATTTTATTTTTTTGCAGCCAAATAAACCTGCCAGGTTTGGTTGTGGGTTGACTAGAGTACTTAAGGTTACAAGCGGTATACATGGATGTGGAAGAGATAGAAAAACAAAGAAAGCTGCATGGTATGAATAAAACAGCAATTACAGGGTGCACAGGGTGCAAAACAGTTGAGAAAAGTATACCGCATGTCCACTGCTGTCCTGGTGCAGATTTAGTGCACTTCCTCCTTTGTGACATGGTTTGAAACTGACACCAACACACAGCCCAGTGCAACCAGATCACAGAAGTGTGTTTCTTTGCACACTTTTCTTATATTTTTTCTGTTGCTTGCACATGAGACCCCAGAATGTCAGTGCTTGATCTGCATGATCATTGTGTTATTGGTAGGCTACCACAGCACAAGGCTTAGTGACTTTCACCTTTCCTCTGACATGAACATTGACAGTTGCTGCTTTATGAACAGTGTGTACCTACACTTGATCTCAGCCAAGTCCGACTCAGGCTTAACCTTAATAACACAGAATTCAGAGTCACACTTGGGATTAACACCAAGGAGGTTAAAGGAGAATGTAGCCATATCACTCAGTTTTGTGAGACTGTACTCTGGCAGATATTGGTAAGCTTCATACTTAATCCACCTTAATAAAAGGACAAGTGTCTGAGTTCCTGTACAGTACTATGTCTCTGTGACATGCAATTTGGTATGGGATTCATAAAAGCAGTGGTAAAGTTTAGGATGTGCCATCTGTTAGAATGAAAAATTGTAATGTATTTTATTACTATAAATGTTTGTGATGCGCCATCTGTTGGAATGAAAAATGTAATGTATTTTATTGCTACATTTATTACAAAATACATTCCAATAGATTGTGCACTTTTCCTCATAGTTCATACTCCAGAATCGTAAGATCACTCTATTAGCTCTCTACTGTATTTCCTCTTGTGCCTTAAACCATTTTTGTTATATTTAAACCAAACCTCCCAATGTGGCCTCACTGGTGCACAAAACAGCTCAATTGTAAGCTCTCTTGACTTGTGTGCTGTACAGCCCAACATGTTCTTAGTCTCTTACCTTCATGGCCATTAACTCCTGCATAAGTACGGCATTTTCCAGGTCAAGCCTTTGGCTGTCACCTTTAGGTTTGACATCGTAGCTTAAGGGGTCGATGTGAACACTCTCTAGCTCCAGCATGGTCAGTTTGACTGCAGCCCGGTCATTCTTCAATTGCTGGACATAATCTTTCAGCCTTTGCTCGTCATCCTTTGTAAACTCAGTGTCACAGCTGCTTGCTGTAGAGCTGGTAGTGCTGACAAGAATAAAATAAATACAAATGTAAAATAAGTGTGAGCAAAAAGCAAAGCTTAGTATCATAGAGTTTCAAAACATATATCTACAGTCATGTGGATGTCATAAATGAAGACTTTACCACTTATCATCGACTCCTAATCAGAACTGGTTCTCATCCAGTCCTAAACTTAGATAAATCTGAGCAAAGATAACAACACAAAACAAATTTTACTTTTGTTGTTATTCAACAAAAATAAACCAACAAAGGAATGCTTATACCAAAATAATAAACTACAACAGCAAAATGAAGACTACTGTCATCAATATGATCATCACATCCGCTACAGTTGGGTCGACTGTCTGAGTTAAACAGGGTGATAGAAGTCCACACTACAACAAATTCACAAACAAGGCAAGGAAGCAGCTCATTTTTTAAACACACTTGCATCCAATTTTTGACTTCTTTATTGCATTGATAGTTGCGGAGCACTTTTCAAAATATAAGGTAATAATAATAATAATAATTCATTACATTTATATAGCGCTTTTCTCAGTACTCAAAGCGAAGGTAACAGAATAACTGATTACTTGAGCATCAAAGCAATGACCAAACGTTCTTTGAAATGACACGGTAACATGGACCTCAGGATGAACGCGCATGGATAAACCTGCACTGCAATGGACCTTAAAGTCTCTTTGTCAGAGTTGGATGGCTGAGATACAGTATGTTTATGTATATATATATTTATATATAGTGTCACACGTGTGCTTAGGGGACGGCCAAGGGGTCCAATACGGAGCGAAAGCACAAGAGACGAGGGGTTGGAAACAAGCACTAATGCTTTTTTCCCTCTTTCTACAGACCATCAGAGAAACAACTACAGGTAAAATTCCGTTACAACGAACTGCCAGGGACTTAAAAAAATTTCGTTGTAATGAAAATTTTGTATTAATGAGATTCTGTATTTGTCACTATAGTGCTTTTTTTAACTTGATTCCAGGCGTTTGCAATCATTTCAATAACTTCTTTCATGTTAATTTTAATCTCCTCCTGTCTACAAGTTATGCTGACGAGAATTTTTCTCAGCATTTCCTTGCGATAATACACTTTCAGTGTGCGAATGATGCCCAAATCCAATGGCTGAAGCACTGCTGTGCAATTGGGTGGGAGGAATTCAACGCAAACATTATCTAAATATTGAAGTAGATAGATAGATAGATAGATAGATAGATAGATAGATAGATAGATAGATAGATAGATAGATAGATAGATAGATAGATAGATAGATAGATAGATAGATAGATAGATACTTTATTAATCCCCAGGGGAAATCCACAAGTATGTTGAAGCCGAATCATCCTTTTCTTCTTCTTCATATTGCGAGGTTTCTGAACTCTTTTGGGATCTCCCCCACCCCCCATTCAACAGGGCGACACGCCAAAGTGCGTCCCGAAGCACAATTGCTGCGTCTGTGGAAGATTGTTTGTCCATTGCCGGGGAAGGGCAACAGCAGGCTCACAGTGCTGCAGTGAAGCACCAGAGAAGCAAATCCTAAAAGGTCATGGTCACACTATAAGTCCCTGTCTTGCACCGCAGAACACGAGGCTGAGTCTCAGTACTTTAGTAAAACCAGCTTTATTCAGCTTGAAACAGGAACAGCACGGTTATTTATTGTAGCGTGATCTACCACTCTCCTATAAAGAGACATAGCAGTCAGACAGGGTCGTGGCCAGGTTAGTGGCCAAGTAATCCTGTTCCCTGCAATTACAATGTTCCTTGCGTCACCCATTGAGATCTTTTCTGTTTGCTTCAGTGAAGAGCCCCAGCAGAGCTGTGCCTGCTGTTGCCCCGGCAATAGATAAACAGTCTTCCATAGACGTGGTGATCGCACTTTGGGACGCTCTTCGGTGGGTTGTCCAGTTGGGGGAGGTCCCAAGAGAGTTTAGAAACCTCACATTTTCCTGAATGAGTGCCACATTAATAGGAACGTTTCTTGAACAAGCATCACTGAACCACATGCAGCAGTTCGCATACATTTGCAACCCGAGATTTTTCTTCTTTGTTTGCTCGGTCTTTCAAGAAAGTTGATAGTGTCGATGGTGAAATTCTAAATTCACTAGCAACGTCTTTTTTCTTTTTGCCGCAATTGAGAGCTGCAAAAATTGAATTTTTTTTTTCTAATATGAACTGTTATTTTTTCGTGTCTGCCATTTCTATAAGAGGGTGACAATGAGTTAAATTCCAGTTGATGTTTTTTAAATGTTGACGAGCAATAAGCAAAAGGTATCACTGAAAACCACCGAAAAAACAAAAACAGCAACAAAACCTTCCTGCACTACAGCAGACAACCTCATGACTGTAAAAATCTCATCATTTGGGGGGCCCCCGTCTAATGGCTGCCCTTTTCTACCTTGTCAGATTTTTAAAGTCATTTTAACAGGACTGTGTGCTGTGGCTTTTATGAGACCTAAGGTTCTGATATTAAATTAAGAGATTTGATCCACAAAAGTCAGCCAAGTCTAGAAATGCTACATTTTTAAAAATGTACCATTTCTACCATACTATAGATATTAAGAAGCAATACATTTACATATGAATTAACATTACTGTATAGAAGACTACGTTTTTTGTTACTACCAAAGCAATATGGATTTCTGTTCATATTGATTATCAAATGTAATTCATATTTTGGAAATTCCAGACAAATCCTCAAGCTGTCAATGCTAAAATAACATTCATTTTCTAATGGAGAAAATAAAAATCCCTACAATAAGATATTTGGAATCATCACTGAGTTTTTTATTTGGAAAATATGAATTAAATATTAAATAAAAATTGGGTTTTAGAAATGTGATGTAATTTTTACTGCACAGATAAAGTAAAAAAATGTGATTGAACACTTTTGACTATCGGTACATTTAATGCATCTTCTATTGTGATCGGCCCCCACATTAAAGGAGCCTATAACTGTTGAATTCATACCAGATTTGATGATTCCTTCTGCACCAAGTAAAGACAGGCTGGCAGAGAGATCAATAATAATAAAAAATAGCAATTACAATAGTAATAAGCACCACCATCTGGATAACAATGATCTGATTTCAAAGCAAAATCCCCTTTAAACACATTATTGGAATGTTTCATGGTTGTGTGGTAAATCACCTGTTTTATTTTTCAAAATTCAACTCTGTTATTTTGGAGAAATTATTTGAATAGGACTGAGGAGGTTTGTTGGGCTTGTCCACGCCAAAATTGATCACACTTACAACAAAATAAATCCTTGCAAAGTCAAAAAGGACTGAAAGAATGCTTTTACAACACTTTTACCACTGGGTGGCAGTGAAGACCTCATCATTGAAGCCTGTGCCATTCTGTTTTGTAATACACTACCTTGTTTTTAAATAATGTATCTATTATGTTGGCATTGTGTAGTTATTAAAAATGTATTTTATAATATCAAATTTCCTTCTAAATCGGCCATCTTGGTAAACGTTTAGTAACCCTTAAATCATTCTGTTTTAAATGTGAAAGCTTTCCATGCAATTTGCAGCTTTAATAAAAGATAAGGACTTAACACATTGCTAGACTTAAATATATGGGGAATAACAAACAGCAGATTTTCATACACTGTCAAGACTGTTAATGCCATTCACATAAAAACTAATTTAAAATTCCATATGGTTTCACTAATAATGCATGAAGCAAGAAATACAAAAAAAATACTTGTATGACTTCTTATTGTGTTCAGTCCCACCAAACTCTAAACCTTTATTTTCCGTTACATGCTATTTTGGGGGTACTCAGTGTGAGGCAATACTTGACCATTCCAGCCTACTGCAGAGTACAGCAAGAAAGCTGTGTATTTTGGGCACATTTTGGGCACTCACTACACTGGCGCCCTGCATTTTTATTGCCTTGCTGTTCTGCAGAAATGTAGTAAACATCAGAAACAACGTTCACTAACATGCGTGGGTCACACAAACATTTCCATTAGTTTAGTTAGAGGGCTATCATATCTTATGTCCTCTGATGATTAAATTAATTAATGTATATAACTATTAAACAATGAAATGAGGACACAAAGGCTAGGCATATAATGATGCTAAGTGGACCCCTACGGTATGTGCACTGTAAAATAACAAAATTAGCCTCAGGTATTTATGAAGCTGTCCAAAGAAAGTCTATAAAGATCAAGGAAATAGTTAGACTTTCACTTGAGCTTTTTTCAGTGCAAGGCTCAGAATCAGAGTTGAGGAATTAGCAAAATTAACAGCACAGCCAACTGTCCTGAATTAAACCAGATGTGCCTCTAATTGTAGAGAACAAAATAATGCTAATTACAACTCCCAGTTTGGAGCCTGATTAGAACGGGGGATACTCTTGACACACGCCGCTTGCTGGAAGCCATTTTCAATTAAAATACACAGCTTTCCTCCAAAATGAGAATAGCACACAAAGACAATAAAGCGGGAGGCTACTAGTGAGTGAGTCTTCACCTCCCACTGGTAATAAAGAGTTCTGATAAAACTGTACAGCTGTAGAGCTGACTAATTGAATGGGTGACACAGGCTAACAAAAGTTATATTTTTCTTCACGGTGACCTTTACCTTTCAGTCTTGATTGTTCTGAAAGATGAAAACTTCTAATTATACCGAAGTTTATTTTAGACCCTAATCCTACACCTAACATGTCTACCTTGATAATTGTGTGTTAATATTATGTAGGCTCCTTTCCATGCGATCCTCAACGTTGGTGACAACCTCTGAGGAATGGAAGGGTTTTTTGGTCTCACAGTGCCAGTAGTGTATCTCTTTTTCAGCAATTGCAGAATTATGCACTTCACTCGCATGGGATGCTGTTCCATGAATCCTTCATGAGTCAACTTGAAAGAATCTGTCAGAACTCCACAATTGAAATATGTTGTTCAAATGGATACAGCAGGTGACTCTATGGACATACTGTAATAAAATGTTGTGGCGAGCAGCTGGGGGCGGTACCCAGCTGGGATGCCTAGAAGGACCGGAAGAGAGATTACGCCTCCTCTGGACCACGAGGGGGCAGCTGCCTTGGTTGGTATTGGGACCACGGGAACAGAGCATGGAAGCTCAACCCTATAGGGGCCTGTGGTCACCGCCAGGGGGCGCCCGGATGCCTGAAGAGCCCTGGATGTCAGCTCTTCTGCCACACCGGGAGATGCTGGCAGAAGAAAAACCAGGAACACCCAGAGTGCTTCCGGGTGCTTAGCGGAAGTTCATCAGGAGGCAGCTGGAGCTTGTCTGGGTGAACATAAAAGGAGCCGCCTCCCTCCATTCGATAGCTGGACTCAGGTGGAAGAGGACAGAGCTTGGAGGAGAGGAGTGGAGGCGGTCAGAAAGAGAGACATTATTGTGAAAGGCCTGGACTGAGGGTGATTGGTGCAGGGGCACTGGGTTGTGCGTACACTTGTATATAAATAATGTATAATAAACGCGTGTTTGGGTGTAAACCATTGGTGTCTGCCTGTCTGTGTCCGGGCTGCTTTCCACAATGTATACAATGAAATCCAAGCTAGAAGACTTTTTAGTTTCACCTTACTAAGATAGATAGATAGATAGATAGATAGATAGATAGATAGATAGATAGATAGATAGATAGATAGATAGATAGATAGATAGATAGATAGATAGATAGATAGATAGATAGATAGATAGATAGATAGATAGATAGATAGATAGATAAGCGAGTGGGGAAGCACAGGGGGGAAGGATAAAGAGGATGCACAATTACTAACCCAGTTTCCGTTTCCCTTCTTAGAGTGGAGGAGAACACCTTTGAAGACAAGTGATGTCACCTCCACCTTGACTCTACAGACCACACTTCTTCCATCTCCTCCTGCATATAATCCTACATACACAGCACAGTCAGCACTCATTTTGGGACCTGCTTCTGAAGGAGATGGAGCTTAGTAACAAGAATCATTTGTTTTTGCTCACAAAGACTTTATGGTGATGGGTGACTTGTGTCAGAAGTCCTACATCATATTTGTTTGTCCTTTTCAATATTAAATGGGGAATCCTCTGGGATCTTACTTTATCTCTCTTTTTGAATCTCTTTTTCCATACAGTATATGTTTGGGTGTGTAACATGTTGTATTCATTGTATTTTTTGCCAGTGGTTGCTATTGCACTACGGTTGCTAGACGTGCAAATAAAAATTTCATTATACCATGTATACGCGACAACAAACTTGAACTGGATCTGCTTTTAGGATGCTCCTTATGCTTCTATTTTTAGGATACCTCACTCATTAAATAACTTTTATTAAAGTCTATCAAAATTGAAAGTACACTGGTTAATCAAAATCCTGTTTAGAATTATGGCACCTCACTACAATTGGTACTTTACACCAGTACATTTGCGGGCTAATAACTGGCAGCACCAAGGTATCTTGTAAATCAACGGTAAAGCATTTGTATTGCTATAATGGATAAGTTATAAAGAACAGTCAAATTATTCTACAACGTTGTATTACCAGTAACGGCGCACTGCACGATAACATGCAGTGAATACACTTGACTTGAGCATTCATAGTTTTCATCCTCTTTCTCTGTACATTTAGCATTTGTTTGCTCAGAGGTTGATGCTCTTGCTGCTTCCTGAGCAGCTCTTCTTTACTCCACCTTAGCGGTCCGCTGTTTCTCTTCTTTTGTCGGCATCTTTTCGCGTTAAAACTGATTAAGTTAGTTTTTGTGTTGCAATTACTTAGTATGTTTTCTTTAATCTTTCACTTAATCTGGCACTTAAGTCTTCAATCTGCCTCAAGAATGATTAGCGAAGGTGGTAGGGAATGAGAACAGCGCCTGTACACATGCGCTGCACGGCTGCCCTGCTGCACGCTGCTGAGAGTTGATTCTACAATAAAATAAAGTAAAAATAAAAAGAGTAATAAAATCATCACCCTGAAAGCGGATAGTAGACGTCATGTGATATATGTGTACCAAATTTCAAGTCAATAGGTGAAATGGTTTGCGAGCTACAGGTGATTTAAAATCCCGGACAGACAAACGAACAGCCACGGTAGCGTATTTTAGAAGAAGATTACTTGAATTCATTAAAAAGTATTCTTGTAATATGATAATTTTAGTACAGAGAACATGCAATTCCATATTTATAAATAAAACAAAACATTTGTAACACATTACTTACAGTATGTTAAACAATTGATTTTTAAATGGAGGCTTGAAAATATTAATACCACAGAGATAAAAAAGTTATTCCAATAATAATAAATTCCAAACATAATAAAGTCTAAAACTGTTGATCTTCCTCTTCTTCAGTGGCTTAAGAAATAACCCCATATCTATTCTGCCAGCCCTGCCAGCACTATTCGATCTCATACTTAAAGTGAACGTATAATAAGAAAACACTTTGATGAGATTATGCCGCTCAGGCCAGCACTGCCTGTCGATTCCTATTCACCTAGTGCTTCTAAAACAGTATTGAGCTGACTTAATGGTCCCCAGGGCATTACTCTGCAAGGTAACTGACTTGATGTATTTACAGTTACTTGTGAGGAAAAAAACTGAATTCTTCTACTTGTGAAAAAGTTTTCTTTTATTTCAGCTTCCAGGAGAGAATTAATTTAAACCAAACTTTGATCAACAGCTTTAATCCCTTCCTAATTCTGAATACTTCTGGCATGTCTCCAATTAGCCTCTACCTGCTCAGGCTAAACAGATTCACTATTAGTTAAATCCACTTCATATAAAATATTAATTAAAGCCTTTTCTAAATAATTAGATACACAATTCCTAAGGTAACTGATGGCATAAAATTTGTTAATAATAAATAAGTCTCATTTTTTTGGCATGCTGTGGACATCACAGGAAAGTATGCCCACAGGTCATTTACATAAAAATAGCTACTGTTCACAGTATTTTTAAAATACAGGAACAAAAGACAACATAGAGGGTTACTTCAAAATAAGGAAATAAAAAGCCTTATTGAAATAACTGGATATATTAACTCATCTGTGGTGGGTTGGCACCCTGCCCAGGATTGGTTCCCTGCCTTGTGCCCTGTGTTGGCTGGGATTGGCTCCAGCAGACCCCCGTGACCCTGTGTTCGGATTCAGCGGGTTGGAAAATGGATGGATATTAACTCATTAACGATCATCTGCCTCCATTCCAAATCTATCCTGCCTCCTTCTTTACCTCTGTTCATGTCTCCTTTCCCATCTCCTTTTTGTTCTCCCAGATGTCTTGGCCGGGTGCACGTCCCGCAGTCACCAATTTCAAGGTTTGAACGAAGCACTTAACTGAGCCACTCGCATCTGCATGTAAATGCGTGATCAGCCAAGCACCTCATTCAACCTCAGAGCGGCACATTCATATTTTCACATGCACCTACGCCTGCCTGGAGTCTGCTCGTTATGGATTAATTAATTTATTTAAAATGCACCATGCCTTAAACAACAAAAGACACAGAAGGAACAATAACCATAAATAAAATACAATGAATTTCCACAATCTAAAAATAAGCAATATATAATTACGCTCTTGGGAAACACATTGGCTGTGTCATGAAACAGCTGCATGGGTCTGGCTTACTCATACCATATCCGGCACCGCCGAGAGTGGCAGCCTTTTCAGCATTGTGAATTTCCCCTTGGGATTAATAAAGTATCTATCTATCTATCTATCTATCTATCTATCTATCTATCTATCTATCTATCTATCTATCTATCTATCTATCTATCTATCTATCTATCTATCTATCTATCTATCTATCTATCTATCTATCTATCTATCTATCTATCTATCTATCTATCTATCTATCTATCCCACTGTTTGAAGCTGGGTGCAGCTGAAATGTTTTTTTGTTTCCGTTCTTTGTGCAGATGCTTCACACTTTTTTCTTCCATCAAGAAAACAGAAATGTCTTGTTAATAGTAATACAGTTGACTACACTTAAGTGCACGTCAGTTAAGCGCACACTCCGCTTAGCTGCACGTGACTTGCATGGTCACCATTTGTATAAAGTCAAGTAAACGGGCAATAGCTTTGGATAAGCACACTAGTGATAAATCCACTTAAGCAAATATACATGATTGATCCCATTGCTTTTCTCTCCAGCCAAATTCAACTGCACGGTCACTTCCGGAATTGATATTGCAAGACTGGCAGAACAACGGCAATCCGGACAGAAAATGAAAAAGAATAGGGAAGGCTGAAGACGTACAGGTAGAGTAAATGTATATCTGCGCAGTTAATGTGTATGTATGTATTATAAATGTATCCATTATATTCTTCATCCTGGTCTATTTTAATGAATATTTTATTGTGTTTGACTAGGCTAGTAGTAGGAGGGGTAAACTGAATGGTCAACTTTCAGGACTGACATCTTGCACTCATTTTAAGCGCACGCTCCACTTAAGCACAGGTGGTGATGTTGTCTGGACACCGTGCACTTAAATGGAGTCGACTGTACACCTTTTTTTAATTATTACTATTTCATCCCTCTTCATGTGGTTTGTGTTTTGACTTGTAGCTGTGGCACATGGCTAATTATGCATACATTCACCTGGCATACAAAATAGCAATGAGGCACTGCACGATGGCAAGTGAGTGAGCACACAGGAATCAGTGCTATATATCCGGTTGCAGTACTCATAATATTCTCATTATGGTCAGCTAATGTACCCCTCAAATGAAAATACTTCTTTTTTTTTTTATTTAATGCATGCAGGATACAAAGCCGGCTGCAGTACTAATCAGGTCATGACATCATGCTCACGCAAAGCAGATCTGGAAGGGACAGTACAGTACACCTATGTGAAAGATCTGCACATAGATGCTACATTTCTGTGATGTCATGTTGACATTACAAAGCATCATGGAGTGCTGGGAAAAAAATGCTTGTCTAAGCCCGCTGAACAGTGAGTTTACCTGAAAATATTTGGTGAACATGGTCAACAGTGAACACAGCACATTCACTGCAAAGAACACTTTCACAAATTTCACTAATCAACAATACTATATAATTAAATAGATATTACATTACCTGACATGTTCAGGGTACTGATACAATGCAGTTTTGAACAGTTGTGTTCAATCAGTGTTTGCTGACACCCAGGACTATTTTTGAATGTAGGACCCTGCCCAAACTCCCCCTCCACTCTTTGATCTCATATTAGAGATAATATTTTATATATTTTGCGATGCTGGACACTTAAAGGGTGAAGACCCTTCCCGCTCTGATTTCACGCTAACTTAGGGTCCTGGCACTTATGTCTATCCACTTAAGTCACTGAGCACATGAATACTATTGAGTTACCCTAAATTTCACATTTCTGTTGAATACATCACTACAGAGACTATGTAGTTGTAGAAGGTGCCTGTAGGCTTAAAAGAGAGAGAGCCTGCTGCTGGACAAATTAACATGCGTGCCACCACAGTTATCCATCAGAAGACCGTTTTCTCAATCCAGTAAAGGAAGTTCTCTTTAGCTTAACTATTATAGCTGGAATTCCCGACCAGCCTCTCTTTGTGAACACATAAAATGGAAAGTTGGGATGTCCTAGATGATTTTTTTGATGGTGACACATCAAGAACCACAACACTATAATAGCTATGACATTTGTCCGTGAACCTCTTTAAACCAACAACTAATTGTGGCATGACAATTACTTAGCCACCTCATTTCCCTACCTTTTCTTCTCCAGCTGTCTTTTGTTGTTTCTACTTTCCTGTTTAATTGCTGCTTTCGTGTGAAAAAGTGATTCCTTTTTGAAACAAATCCTCAACTTTTTGAAGTCCATTTTGAGTAAGCCCAAGCAATAACTATAACTGGTGCTGGGTGGTATGACCAAAATTCTATATCACAGTATTTTTCAAAATTATACCGGTTTCACAGTATTCAACGGTATTTTTTTCCCATACATGAGTGGATGTTAACCACATTTTCCACTGCAATTACTGCAGTAGATTGGCTAAGAATAACCTATTCCAGTGTCATGAGTTTAGTTTACGTCAACATTAAAGTGGAAATGTTGAGAATAAAGTCAACTTGTTGTCACAATATTACACAGTGCCCAGGTACATTATTACACAGTATTGAAAAGTATTATCCAGTATTGCAGTGTTATCCAGTAGTATAGAAACAGTATTCACACATTTGAACATAATGGTCCACATCGGACCTTTTAAAACCAAACTATCTCCAGACAACAGATACGGCTCCTTTTTTCGGCAAAAGTTCTTCTGTGTCATCATGTTCAACTTTATCGTCTGCTACAGCTTCAGTTTTGGAATGTTCTCTGTCCATTTGCACCATTCAATACCTCCACTAATGCATGTACTCCATTGCATGTGTGTTTAGCAGTGCACCAGTAAAAAGGTCCCCCTTAAACAGTTTCCCATTGTGCCATGTTCCGAACATTGTTTAGGCTATTTAAACCGGTGTTGTGGTATAAGAAAAATCCATATCATAACAAAAATAAAAAATGGTTTTTGGTATGAACCGGTATACTAACTAGCACTAACTATAACTATAAATTAAAACTTAACTTCCTCCAACCCAGGTGATCAAATGCAGGGACATGTAGGGCCAGATCCTATCCTAACAGCACTGGGTTATCAACACTTGACAGAGTGTCTGTCCATTTCAGGGCTCACTGATTCACATGGGGCCAATTAAGAATTGCCAATTAACCAAATCTGCAAGTCTTTCAGGATGTCTACATTTACAGTGTCCATTTTATTAATCCATTATGATAATTGATTACAGTTCTGCAAATTTCCAGCAAAATATTGTGGTCTCTAAGCTGTCACACACGTCCACATGAGAGACAGTTTAAGGATTCAGGTGATGGTAATTCTCCACCAATCCAGTGGGTGGCATTATGGGATAACGTTCTCTCTTCTCCTCCCTCTGCACACCATAAGATTGATAGTTCTCCTCAACCAATGTCACTTCTGACTGCTGCATGACTGGAAGACTCACCATCTTTTGCAGTCACAATTGGATTTTAGTCAGAGAAGACCTGATTTTATGTTTTCATTCACTTTATTTGGAATTTTAATCATTTTCAATTGACTATATGCACACAGTAGTGCTGACACACATCCGGCGAAGTCTCAGCCCACTCAATCACTTCCTTTGCCAACACTGCAGTTGTGATTTGCGTTTAGTGGTGAGAGTGTCCAAGAAAAAGAAGTTTAAGTTTCAGTGTGCAGACAGCTTTACAGTCTAACGTTGTGTACATTTATGGCGAGATTTCAGTAAGTACAACAAGGTACTTAGTTTTCATACATTTCCCTCTGATGCAGAAACATGATCTAAATGGATCTTCGCTATCTGGAGAGACAGGTTTAAGGTTAGTCCCCATACCTGAGTTTGTAGCTGGTATTTTAGAAAAGAGGGTTTTCACAAGCCCGGGTCTCAGACAAGGCGGCAACTGTTGAAGAAGGGAGTGGTTCCTGCATTGCTTGAGTGGAAAAATTTGTCTATTCCACTTTCAAGATCAGGGATTTGGGAGAGGAGAAAGTGGCCAATGGAAGATGACAAACCGGGCGAGGAGGAGGATGATTAAATCCTCAAGGACCGCGACTATGCTTTGGCTCTGGATCCAGCAGATGTTGACCTAGCACTTGATGAAAGCACATCTCACAGACAAGAGATTCTCTAGCTGGGGAAACAAATAGAGACCCTTACAATGAAGCAGCAGTTTGGTATTCACCATTTTGCTGGCTCAGACAGACATTCACTTTTTTACAAGGTAAGATGTCCAGCAGACTCATGTTATTATGTATTAAGCTTACATACCTGTCCCTGAATAAGGTTTAATGACTAATTGCAATTCTGTGTTAACTTTTGGCTAGTACACAATCATGTTAAAACATCTGGATCTTACCTTTTTGGAGCCCAGACATTTGGATGATCTATTATATAACAGAACTAATTTGTCTGTGCCTCTTCTCTCCTATGTCCTTCTTGACTGTTCTTTTTTACAAGGTGCCTTTCAGAGTTCCTGTCCTGTTGAAAACCAGAGTACCTGGGGGAAAAGCCCACGCAGCAATGGAGAATATGTGCACATTCCACAAGATCCATATCTGGAGGTGGGATTCAAAGACTGGATCCTTGAGGCTGCAGCACTGTCTGCTATGCCACAATGCAGCCCAACTAAGTATATAGCACTGAGAGGTGTCACGCATGTGCACATGGGAGGTGGTCAGTGAGCTTCACTAAGGGTAAAACATCAGGTCATGGGTTGACAAAGTGCACTAATGTCTTTTTTCCCTCCTCTGAAGATCACCAGAAGAAAAGACAACCTAAACCCCAACCAGGTTCCACTTCTGTCTCCAGAACACACTCTATCTACTGACCTCATTTCTGCCTGTTCCCTGTTGGACTCTCCTCTTCCTATCTGTCACCTATAAAACCAGCCACGCTTTTCCCAATCAGTCCCATTTTGGACACAGCCTTTTGAGACTACTCAGCATAGAAGCACTATTCGTTACAATATATGGGGTTGGAACCCCACACCTATTTTTTGTCTTTGTGATTCCTTTTACAGAGGTTACACTTAAATTTTGAAGTTTTCACTTGCTACCTGTCACATCACTAATTTCGGAAAAAAAAGGTATGTGAAGACACCTCCTGCTTAAGGTCATCGAGAGCTTCAGTGACTACATTGGGATCTAGAAGCTCAAAGGTTAAGGACCTAAGCAGATCTTTTCATACTTTTGATCCATGACCTTGAATTGGATTATGTAGGTCTAGAAACAGATGGATCGGTGAATAGGATAAGCCTTACAGTCAGTTCTGTTATTATTTTTCTAGGAGTTACGGTGCTCTTTTACTCTTATCCCTATCTGTTCACTTAATCAGTAACCATAAAATGTAATGCTTCAAAGCCCTGGCATAAATTCTCCAGTGTATTATGTATGTATTCTTTTGAAACTATTCCAATGTTTCTCCACTTTTCATGCATGAAAAAAGTTTATCACAGTTTATGCCTTAGAGGATCTACCACATCAGTTGAGACTTTGCTTTTCGGAAATGTAATAATTTGTTTATTCTGATTTGCAATGCTAAAATACCATGAAACATGAAACACATTATGGTACAATTACTAGTTATAAGAGCTCAATAACCTTGAAATTCTATCTCGATTATTATATTATAGTAAGTGAAGATTACCTTCCCCGTTGGTGAAGTTTTGACATATTTAGCTAAAAACAATCATTTGTGACTACTATGAATTCATCTTCTCGTAATCTGCTATTTATTTGGTCTCATATGCTGAAACTGTAAAAGTTGTTTTTTATAGCTCAGCGAGAAAACTTTTTTATTACAATGAAACCTGCAAATGTTAGGTTTACTTAATTCCAGGGAGACTAAAATTGCCTAGGCTGTTCTACCATACAAATGGGAGCTACCGGGGCTCATTGTAGCAAGCCTAGAATTACCTGGATATTTGAAAAATATCAATTTCATTGCTGAGAGCAATGAAATGGGTTTTTCAAGGTGCATATGACATATCTTTATAAATAAAATCATAAGTGTTTTTTCTTTTTGTTTGCTAATCATGTAAAAACAGTTAAACCAATTCTCGTGAAATGTTGCATGTATTTTACCATTGATTCACCTTAAAATATGGGCTATACAGCATATCAAGGATAGGGGTTGTAACCCAAAAAAACAGTGCCCACATGGAGACTACAATTCCCATCAGGCAGCAGGAGTGCACAGGGGTTGATGAGTGGAAAAACGTTATCAGCACAAAAAAGTTTTGTACGAGGCAAAGTGGGATCTCATCTAAGACTACAGGTGCAGCGTTTCTTCTCAACTAATCTGGAAAACAACTTTATTGTCTTGTTGGATTACAGCTTTTGTGTAAGAGTATGTCTCATCTTGTTGTGTTTATCTAAGCTAAATTTCCAAAATGTTTTTCTCAGTTTATTTCTTCCCTTTTCTAAAAAATACACAGATCCAAAGGGGGTGTACTGTGTTGCCAAACCCTTAAGGACCAATGTTCCTTTCTTTCAACCCCGCACCAAAAACTTTTAAAGCTGCAAAACACCCTTTTAGTGAGCTTCTTGTTGCAAAATCAAATGCAAAATTAAGTTTAGCATACATTTTGCAAAACTGCATGTGAAAGGAAACTTAGCTGTTTTGCTTACCATTACCTATTTTTTGTAATGTTATATTATAAGCAGCTTAAGGAAAAGGACGGATGGATGGATTTGTGGTTGAATATTACACGTAATCAATGGAGCAAGATTTGTGTAGCCGGAAAAGAACAGGGGCGGCCTGCTCTGTGGTGGCCAATCATGCAGATAGGAATTGCACTGTGTAGACTTGATTATAACCCTGAAATAAACTGATAACACTGTATTTTTTTAATCAAAGCAAGACCTTACATTTTTTAAATAGCCAACGCTATTGTAAACCTGGCGATTCTTAATAAGTGTACTAGAAATAAGCCACAATGAAACAGAATGAAACACAATTTTTTGTGAAAGCTGATTGCTGTTCTGATTATAATAGAAAGAAAACAACTGAGGAGGCCTTTTTCACTTTTACTGATTCTTGATGTTAGTCATTTATTCAAGTGTAGTTGCAGAAATATTAAATCAACTGTCTCGCATGAACATCAGAGGGTCTCCTCGTGAACTCGATCAAGGTTCATCATAACAGGCTGGGCTGAGAGGGGGCTGTTGCTAACATTCTCTACTCCTTGTCCTCCCACAGCTCTGAGAAACCGCCCATTGAGGGCACTTAGCCCCGCCCCTTCTGGTTCAACCACTATAAGAAAGCCTGGCCTTTTGCATTCAAACCAACGTACCAGATGGTTCTCCAGTAAAACAACCCTCAATTATGCCGCTAAGAGCTGAATACTTTTGTTACAATTTTACCCCAGGGGCTGCTTGAACAAATGTCAAGAGGCGTGCTTTTTATTGGATATTATTCAATTAAACGGGATGACCTGGTTGGTGTCCCAAATTTGTATTTTTTTCATGACTTGTCATTTCTGCACCTGGCCACACAATATTGAATGAATCAACTTTGAATCATCTTTCTATGATTATGAAATACCACCACTGGTGCTGCCTCCTGCAATAACATTGAAACTTTTTTGTGAAGATGTTATCATAATATATGGAATTTAATCACATACAAAAAGAACAAATTCTTGACATTCTTGAGAGCACTGTAGTTGTTATTAGACAGCTAGTGTAGATGAGGGTTAGGGCACTAGCATTTCACCCAGCAATGACAAAAGAGTGACTACTTAAAAAACATAAATATTTGCTTATGTACCTGTTGTGATGTGAAATTGTGCATACAAGTTGACAAATATTTTGTATATCTTTATTTGTAACTTAGATAAAGCAATGTAATATTAGTGTTACATTACTGATAATGACAGCAATGGTTTGATGGTTAAGAACGCCTTCCCCCCTTTTAGGAAAGAGTCTTTGTAATTTTACGACATGGTTGGGGGAAGTGTCTCAAACCAGTATGGCCAATATTTCTCTGCTGAAGTCTCTCAGTCAACCACCATAGGAAAGCCAGACTGCCAAACTGACAAGCTTCACCTTAACATATAGTTTGGAGGGCAGGTGTGAAGATATTGGTCTGAAGTATGGCTGTTTGGAACTGGCTTGTATCAGAAGCCTTTAAGTAACATGACGCCCTATTGGCTCTAAGGGTTGGACAGAAAACCTATAAATTTGCTTGTTTTACCTCACTCTCTCTCTCTTACCAAACTGAAGAAAGACCATCTCATACCATGAACTGAAAAGGACAACACAATGAAGAGCACAGCTCGGCAGCCATATTGAGGCCTGTTCTGAAGAAAGCTGACCACAAATGATGCCTTAACTAGAGACATTTTAAGTAACTAACAAGTCTGTGTGCCACCTGACACTATACATCACCATTTATCAGGTTGTATGGTTGCCAGTATTCACTTGTACTTTGCATATTGTTATTATTTATTAATATTATCAATAATAAATTATTTAAATTGTAACTTAACTCCTTTTTGTCTTTTACTACACCTAATTGCCTAATGTTATAAATGAGAAGGGAAGGTGGGGAGAAGTTATATGGTACAATACCTTATAAACAATGGCAAGTCTGGGAGATTTGAGGCATTCTGACAAAGGCTACATATTAATAATACAAAAGGGGAAAATAGAGGAATACAGGGTAGGATTCAAAAGTAATGAGCCTCATTTTGTTCTGACGCGAACGTACCTCGCCGCGCGCCCCACTTGCCAGCGATGGCGACGGTGGGTGTTGGCTTCACAACGCAACGGAGCTCCTACCGCTCCGAGCTTTCGGAGCGGTAGGATCGGCCTTGACGGGAACCCCTGTGCGGTAGTGCGTTACACGGCGGAATGGAAAGTTCGTTAGAGCAACGGTACGCGTTGAAGACGAAGACCATGCTCATTGCCTTCTTCGGAGTGAAGGGGATCATCCACTATGAGTTTGTCCCGCAAGGACAGACCGTGAATGCTGCTTACTACTTGGAAGTCCTGAAAAGGCTGAAAAGAAGCGTCGCGCGCAAGCGAAGGGACATCAAGGACGTTCCGGTGGTCCCCCAGCCTCCCTACAGTCCGGACGTGTTGGCGTCTGACTTCTTCTTGTTTCCGCGCTTAAAATCAGTGCTGAAAGGAAAATGCTTCGACTCGATCGAGGACATCCAAGCAAATGTCAAGGCAGCCCTTGCAGCCATCCCGGAACAGGCCTACGTGGACGCCTTCGAGTCATGGAAAAGCCGCCTACAAAAGTGTACTGATGCAGGAGGTGCCTTTTTTGAAGACTATTAATTAATTGTACCGATTTGCTCAATAAATTTGTCTTTTTGAACAAAGGCTCATTACTTTTGAATCCTACCCTGTATATTACTCTACCAAGACAAAACAGTACCTTAACCCATTATACCAATGCACTCAGACAGAACCAGGCACATCAGCTACTGTTTCTCATCTGAATGTCTTACCTTGTGTGACTGTTAGAAGACAGGCTTTCCCAAGGCTGAACACTACATCCAGTCACTGCAAAGGCTCCTCCGCAGCTGCCGTCCAACTTAATCAGCAGTGCCTTGGCAGCGTTCTCTGCTGTCTTTCTGCTATCATGAGCCCGCTTCAGCATCTGAGTCACACTTTCATCCCCTGTTTGGTCACCTGGGAGAAAAAAAAAAGTAAATCTAAATATTGATTTTTCATCTACTGTAAATGTACAGACAGGTAGGTGCTTCATAGTATGCCAAGACTTTTGTCATATAGCATCCACTTGCGATAATATTCATGAACTCTTCATGTCATTCAGAAAGGATAAATAAGTAAGCTGTTTATGCAAAACAAATTGGACATCGTTAAAAATAAAATTGTAGTAACCTTCACTTACTGTAGTAGTTATCTGACTATAAAATAGCTGCCAGAGTCAACACAAGGGCAGCGCTAACAAAGAGCACTTGATTGTTTAAAAAGGAATCTGTAAACAGCACAGAAGACAGGATACAGTCGAGCAGAATTTCAATTTGTGTAATCAACAATCTGGGGCTCCACTTCATTGTTTGACTACAAAGCTTCCAGAGTTCATTATGCTACTGCAGTCTTAATACTAATGGCTTTTTTCTTTCCACACAAGGATGTTTATGCTTTTTGGTTTCCACTTGTAAAAATACTGCCTTTGCTCCAATAACATTTCAAGTGAGAGCTGCCTTATACTACATGTCTTCTGATTAATACATTTATACAACAAAAAAGTTATTAGGTGCAGTAGGTTTGCCAAGTGTTCTTACTATGGACACTGCAGGCCGACAGACCCTTTTAGAAAATATGCAATTGAAAACATATGAAAACTCTTTTTGGAAATATGAACTTGACCCAAATTGATGGCTGCAGTGCCTTTGAATATTCATATTGCTGTGCTGTGCAAGGGTAATATTATCTTTATACAGTATATACTGGGATATACTGTGTTGTATAAAAATACTAAATAGAGCAGAAATTTTACATGCAAGAGGAGACCATTCAGTCCATCAGACACGTTTATTTAGCTAATACGTAAGCTGTCCCAATATCTCATCCAGGTACTTCTTAAAGGTTGTAAAGGTTTCTGCTTCAACTACAGTATATGACTCAATATTCTCAATATTTTGTTCCAGATTCCCATAACTCTTTGAGTAAAGAAGTGCTTCCAGGTTTCACCATTAAATACGCCTCCCCTTGATTGCCACTGGTGTCCTTGAACATGTAATATGGTATTTAATTAAAAGAATTCAGCTGGATCAACTTTATCAATGGGTTTGGAGAATTTTGAAGACCTGGATTAGGTCCCCACATAGCCTCCTCTGCCCGAGTCTGGAGAGTTTTAACTCCCTGAACCTGTCAGAGTAAGACATGGAGTGCTTTTGGTTTCTCCCTTCTGCTCAGATTCAGTTACTACCATTTTAAAATGGTAACAGCTGCATATAATACTCCAGATGTGGGTTATTGATGCATTATATTGCCCAAGCATAACATTCCTTGAATTACTGAGGAACAACTAATTGTTTTAGTTGTGCCTTTTTATTTGCTTCTGAACAATGCCTAGATCAGAGTTTCTCAGACCAATCTTTGTGTTGCCACAACCCAGTTTTTTACACTTCAGTGTTTTAGGGGTCACCCTCTGTAAATTTGTCACAGCCTTGTGAGTGGGGGGGATTGGGGTGGTGAATCAAGCGCAATCATCAAAAGCAGGGGAAGGGTTCCACGCGATCACCAGAATGTCAGACTGTTAGATGGATCAAATGCGATCGTCAATGCTTTTCCTCCATGATGATTTCAGCATGATCGTCAGAGCAGGGGTTGGGGAGGTTCTTCAGGATCAGCCATGATCCACCTGTGATGCTGCCACTGTGAAATGAGTGCAGTCATCAGACTGGTAAATGGGGTTTCGTCTGGGGTCGGCCATTGTCACAATTGTCGAAGAGGTTGGGGGGGTGGGTGTTTCATCTGGACACCCCTCAACTGCAATGCTGCCATGGTGCACAGGTTGGGAAATGGTGGCCAAGATGAAACCTCTTTTCACAGATTGCTTCCTGTTAGACAGTGTCTTTCATCTTGTATTTATAATTAACATTCTTTTTGCCTTCATGTATCACTTACTTCAATAAATTGGATTTTCCAAATATTGTTCAGTTTTAGAGATAGTCCAGATTTTTGCCATCCCCTTATTATCTGTAATCCCTATAATTTCAGTTTCATTGGCAAATTTAATAAGTTTACTAACTAGTCCAGAATCAACATCTTTAATATAAATTAAAAAAATAACAGTTAATGGACAGGACCCCTGAGTGCTGATTAGCTAAAATGAAATTTTTTGTTTTGTTAGTTAACCTGTTGACTATTGTTTTAGTTTCAAAATGTATCTTTGGTGTGGAACTGTATCAAAGCTTTTTGAACATCTAATTGAATTATGTCCCAAAAAGTCTCTGTCATGAATATGGAGCACTTGATCTTTAGACTTAAGACCCTCTACCCCCACAATGTGTGTAGATGATTAGCAAGAATAAATTGAATTCAGGTACACAGATTAATCCAGATTTCTGACAAGGCCCACATGTCTAGTACCATACAGAATCTCAACTTTAAATTCAAAATACCAGACGTGTGGATGACATGTGGCTGGTTTTAAATTATATAAAGGATGTGCAGTGAATTCTGTGTCACCGAATTTCAACAAACTTACCCACAGATCCGACACCTGCAGCTCTGAATTGTCCAAGAATGAGGCCCTGTTCACTCTCTGCCAGAGCGAGGAGCAGCTCGTAAGCTTCAATGCACTGTTCACTGCAAACAGACAACAAGAATTTACTTCATCTCATAAAGGCATTTAACCCCCTGCAATGAAGGGCTCACATTTTCTTGTTCATTAAGAAGCAGTTAAAATATGAAATACATATATCTCGTGGCCAAAAGTTTTGAGAATGACACAAGTATTGGTTTTCACAAAGTTTGCTGCTTTAGTGTTTTTATATCTTTTTGTCACATAAGTCATAAGTCTCACAGGCTTTTATTGACAATTACATAAAGTTTATGCAAACTGTCAATATTTGCAGTATTGGCCCTTCTTTTTCAAGACCTCTGCAATTCGCCCTGGCATGCTGTCAATCAACTTCTGGGCCAAATCCTGACTGATGGCAGTCCATTCTTGCATAATCAATGCTGGGAGTTTTTGTTTGTCCACCCGCCTCTTGAGGATTGACCACAAGTTCTTAATGGGATTAAGGTCTGGGGAGTTTCCTGGCCATGGACCCAAAATTTAAATGTTTTGTTCCTCATCACTTCTGCCTTATGGCACAGTGGTCCATCATGCTGGAAAAGGCATTGTTCGTCACCAAACTGTTCTTGGATGGTTGGGAGAAGTTGCTCTCGGAGGATGTTTGTATTTTACAAATAAAAGAAGGGTCTGGAAAAAAAATGCAGTTAATATAATCAAGGAAGTATTATTGGATGGACTGACAGAATAGTGCTTAGCTTTGCTAATCTGGATAAGAGATTCTTTCAGGGGCTTGGGCAACGTCTGCTTCAAGTTTGTAGGTTGTCTCTGTGTTTGTGTTTCTTTGTTTCAGAGCCTTTGTTCTTCCTTCTTTTGTCCAATGGCTGACACTCTAATACTATTTTTTGACGAGCACCAGAAATCAGATGGAATTAGTTCAAGCTGACTGCCGTTTACCTCTATCGTCTATTCGGTAAAGGTTCTTGGAACCAATTATGAAATTTCATGGCTCATGCGATTCTGGCTCCATTTGTGGAATCTTTGTCAATGGGAATGTTATGGACACTAATTGGTTTCAGCTTGTGTAATGCAAAAGAGAAGAATCTAGTCAAAGCATTGTAGTTATGGGCCCTGTTTTTAAATTCTCACTTTAGTTATTTACATTGGTTTACTCTTGCGAAAAATGCAGTCACAAGTGTAAGTACTCTGGGCTGTTAATCTTGTTCAATACAACTTGGAGAAAGGAACAGAATGAACAATTAGCATTGCAGCAGTTTCTTCCATATCTTCGATGTGGGTAAGTAGGCGAATATTTGTTTTTTATTCCATCAATATTCAAATAATACCTCCCATAGTTTTTTTTTTTGTAGTAATGGAAAACCACCTAGAACCAGCCTCATTGTGGCTTCTTCGGTTAGAGGAAAGCCTGGGTGAATGATCTCATTGTGAATGTGTGTGTGGGTTTGCTCTCTTGTCTTGGCTTTCACTCAATATAAGAATGACATTTGAAGGCTGAGGAGTCCATTCTTCAAGCCACTGAATTTCTGAAGGTGAGTGTATGAGGTTCCATTTGTGAGTGGCTTCTGCAAGTGTTGTTTCTCCTTCCTCTTCTCTCAATGATGATGCCTTCAACAGATAAACATATGGTTCCAAACTGAAGTGCCACTTGATGCAGGGCTATAGCAGGGGCTTGTGGTTCGGGTAGGTCATGTGACCCAACCCAAATTGTTAGAGGTCCAAAAAAACAAATCATAATAAGTGTATAGTGTTTGTTAAATACCCTTTGGATTTTAACTCTTTCAGGGCAGATGTCGACTTTTATCAAATGGTGGGGCTGACAGTGGTAATCAACTGTAAATGGTGACAAAACCCACCCATTATATTTTAGTTCATCTGTCTTTGCAGGAAGGAAAGTTAGCTTCATTGGTCTGATCAAAGTTCCCTGCGCTCGTGTGAGTAGCTAGGAGCAAACAACGGCAAAAATGGCATCGACATCTGGTGAGAGATTAAAACGAATGCATAAAGCAAAATACTCTGGTTGACGTTTTACATATTGTCATGCTCCAATTTTGATAAAAGTGGTCAAAAACGAATGTGAGGTACCAGCATCAACTGATTGGTCCCCAGCTGAACGCGATGCACCGTGACCACCGCTGCCAAAAACACCCCCCCCCGCCATATGAAGACAGCTTGGCAGCCAGCCTGCCACGCATTCCTGGCAAACTGGCAACCACAGCATGCAGCAACAGACATTTATGTTGATTTCTGTGTGAAAGCATTGCTTTGTGAGCTTTTCAGAAAATTGCGTTTTTTGGAAAAAATATTCAGCCCTTAGAGAGTTAATTAAAAATACAAAATATATAAATACAGAAAATGAAACCACTAGTAATATACGCATAGTCACCATTTTATACTCATGATAGTACTCTTGGAGCAACTGGCAATTTTTCAAAATAGAATGAAAGGAGCGAGGAAAAAAAGGAACCAATTTTCCCAGCTATTCCGAAAATCAGGAACACAAGGTAGGACTTTCTGCATTCTGAAATGTATTGTTACTGTAGCTGAACTGTCATCTAATTAGCCAGCTCCATGAGTTGCAAACAGTCAAGAAAGCCATTATGTAACATCTGCTAATATTTTGCTAGTTAACACGAGTTTGCTACTGTTGTGACTTGTCAGTTGTGTCCCTCGTGATTCAGAAAGAACCTCAGAATATTAGGGTGTGGGGTGTTAAATTAGGCTGGTAATCTCGATTGGCAGGAGCAAATGAGATGCCATTTGTGCCCAAATGAAAATAATAAAAAGATATTTATTAAATAAATAATCATGAAAAAGGGCAATGATATACTGTATATAAATGAGTCATCATATTTTGAAAAGGTATGCAAAAGGCTGATTAATAATAATAATAATAATAATTCATTACATTTATATAGCGCTTTTCTCAGTACTCAAAGCACTAAAATTGACTGATAAGACAACAAAACCAGGTTAAAACAGACATTTTAAAATAAATAATAAGCTATTTTGATACGTGCTGTCCGGAAAGGTCTGACTATGAAATATACAGCCATTAAAAATAAGGCAATTGCAAAAGTCAAATTAAAAGTACACTATTGAAACCGAATAAAACACTAATGCAACATTTCATGATAACAAACAATATTAGCATTTATTATTTAGTGTTATCAAATATTGTGTTCTATTTTACAAGATTTATTTATGTAGTTCAGTTATAAACAAAAATTTTGGCTGCATTTTGCTTTGAAATTAACACTAATTTGATACTAATTTGAGATGAAGCTATGCACTGAATAATAAATTTCAGTTTCAAAAGGCCTATCTTGTATCTCAGTTTATTTGAATCTTTTCACAAGAAACGTTATGGCCAGGCAAATACACAACTAATACTGAAAATGAACAAAATGGTAAGCTAATTAAAAAAAGTAATTTTTTTGGAAGAAAAAAGACCCACCCCACCCAGGAGGCTGGCTATGCTCCTGTGATGAATCTTGCTTTGCCGTAGGGGATGTTCTGTGACAGGACCCCTCCAGCTAGAGTGGAAAAAGCTTCCTATCACCGCATTAAGATCCTGACTTCACCTCATCTGGGGTAAAGGACTTGTATGGGCAGATGCAAGTCCACCATTCTGAGGCAGTAGCCTAGCCAGCAAAGTCAGTTCTGTAGGATCATGGTTTTGATTTTAGCAATTTTTACCCTGATGAAGATGTTTGGCATGATGATCCACCCATATAGTATACAGAATTTTCTGGAGGCAGCACTGATGGGGTCTCTTGAAAGTTTTAGAATATATTGATAGATAACCTGGCATTTGTTGTGACTGAATACTGCCTGGTGCCTGTTATTGAGTGAGCAGCACATATGAAGTGATGTTTATTTAGTATAACCTTCTCATTATAATATATTACTAGACAGGAGAATCTAATCATGCTAACATTTAGATTTCCTCAAGGGGCAAAATATCATTATCTAACATAAATATCAGCTGTAGACCGATTCATCTGCACCACCGTAACTGATTAACAATTTCTTCTGTCTTCATCTGGCTATAAATCTCAAAGTACACAACATTTGCATTTACTGTGCCAGTGCCCAGCACTGTGTATTCCAATTACCTTTATATTTAAAAGAACTTTAATGGTTAATAAGTGATGGCTACTTTACTTTTAAATGTATACTCTCAAATATTACATCAAAAAAGTCTAGACAGGTATCTTCTATCTTTGTGGTAAAATTTTTAATATTATTAGTCTTGTGTCACTGGTGCGAACAGTTGGAATAATCTGCAAAAATAAATCAAATTTGCCATTTACATCAATCCAAGTCAGATTCTATATGTCACATGCATCAAACATGGAATAAGCTTTCTGTTAAGAAATTAGTAAAAAAACCGATGTGTTAGCATTGAGAATGATGGGGAGGGCTGAAAGGCATTTTTCCGCAGTATTGTGCACAAGGCAGGTACTAACCCTTTCTCACTCGCCTACATACCCACACTAGACCCTCACAGCCCTGAATTGTGTTAATTGCGGGATGGAAATTGGATGAATGGATTACCATCCTTATTATTCTAGGTTACAATGTGACGCCCTGTGCACTGGCACCTCTGCAGACGCTCAAACTCTGGGTGTCTGTAACGTACCTGAATGGACCAGTGGTGGGAAAGTGAAAGCACAGATTCAAAGTTAACAGTCAAAAAGAAAACAATTCTTTATTACAGTGCCAGAAAAATCAAAAAATCCTGGTGTCCTGCACATCAAATTAAATATGATCATCTCCTATGACACCGAATGATGGCTCAAGTCAAAGGTGATAAAAAAATGACAAGAAACAGACAAGTCTCCTTCTTCCTCCTCTAAAAGCAAAAAATAAGAGGACAGAAAAAACAGTTATCAAAGTAAAAGTGGAAAAATGGCACAAGCACAAAAACTCAAGAAAAACTCAGTGGAAAAATAAATAACTCTCCACATACAGGAATGCTCTCATTAGCTACTGCACCTAAGTTGCTCTGCATTTGCTCTCTCCCATACCAGACGGTCAAAAGATGACTCCTGCTTGGTATCCCTCAGTTTTATATGCCAGGCAGATTTACCTGGCCAATCGTTAATGCCCGCCTGGCATAACCCAATCAGCACCTTCTGTCCATGATCTAGGTGGAAGTCTTTGTATTTGTTGGGTGTCACTACTCATGTGCATGTGCGTGGCTGCCGGCACATACACACACACACCAGCACACACAGTGAAGTTGCTTTCACTTTCATACCAGGACTTTTCAGGACTCTGTTGTGGCTCCTTTGTACACCCGGCTTACATGCTTTTCTACGTGCTAGAACCCTGCCATGACACATGCAAACTTCTTCAGATGTTCTTCCCCAGCATGGCATGAATAAAACCAGGATGTCTGCATGGTGTTCAAGGGTTCAAAACAGGAACAGGCCTCCTCTCCTGAATTGAACCACAAGCAGCATCTCTACCTTTGTTGTGACTTCCAAGCCACTGCCACCGCCGTAATCCTGAAACCTCTTTCACCTACCACTCAAGTACAGTAAGTGCATCTTTTAATAACTAATTATAAACAAAAGGAAAAGCTATAAGTGGTTATGTTTTCACATTCAAAAGAAATCTGTGAAATAGTCTATCACATCTTCTTCTTCTTTCGGCTGCTCTCGTTAGGGGTTGCCACAGCAGATCATCTTCTTCCATATCTTTCTGTCCTCTGCATCTTGTTCTGTTACACCCATCACCTGCATGTCCTCTTTCACCACATCCATAAACCTCCTCTTAGGCCTTCCTCTTTTTCTCTTCCCTGGCAGCTCTATCCTTAGCATCCTTCAACTAATATACTCAGCTTCTCTCCTGTGCACATGTCCAAACCAACGCAATCTCGCCTCTCTGACTTTGTCTACCAACCTTCCAACTTGAGCTGACCCTCTAATGTACTCATTTCTATTCCTATCCATCCTTGTCACACCCAGTGCAAATCTTAACATCTTTACATCTTTAACTTTGCTACCTCCAGTTCTATCTCTGGCTTTCTGGTCAGTGCCACCGTCTCCAACCCATATTACTACCGTCGTGTAGACCTTCCCTTTCACTTTTATATCCGTCTGTCACAAATCACTCCTGACACTCTTCTCCACCCATTATACCCTACCTACACTCTCTTTTTCACCTCTCTTCCACAATCCCCATTACTCTGTACTGTTGATCCCAAGTATTTAAACTCATCCACCCCTGCCAACTCTACTCCTTGCATCCTCACCATTCCACTGTCCTCCCTCCCATTTACACACATGTATTCTGTCTTGTTCCTACTAACCTTCATTCCTCTCCACCTCTCCAGGGTCTCCTCAATCTGCTCCCTACTCTCGCTAAAGATCACAATGTCATCAGCAAACATCATAGTCCACTGGGACTCCTATCTAATCTCGTCTGTCAACCTGTCTATCACCATTGCAAATAAGAAAGGACTCAGAGCTGATCCCTGATGTAATCCCATCTCCACATTGAATGCATTTGTCACTCCTATTGCAAACCTCACCACTGTCACACTTCCCTTGTACATATCCAACTCTTATATACTTCTCTGCCATTCCCAACTTCTTCATACAATACCACAACTCCTCTCGAGGCACCCTGATATATGCTTTCTCCAGGTCCACAATAATGAATATAAAACAACAAATGGCATACAGCCCATCATAAACTGAATGTCTATGCATCATTTTACTTTCTTTTTTCCTTGCTTCATGCACTCCAGATGGGCACATCTCATTTTAATGTTCACACAGCTTTATTTTATTAGGAATGGAGCTCCTTAATGTTAAACAAAGTGAGCAGAGAAGAATGTGTTGTATGTGGAGGCTTTAAGTACATTTTAAAAATGATCTGCTGCGCTGGAGGCATTGTTTATGGAAATCTAGGAGGTGATAATCAGAGACACAATGACGCCATCCCACTACAATGCAGAGGATGTAAATAACGTGCTGTGCTTGAGAAGTGACTTTGTTCTGCCCGTATAAAAAATGTAAATATAACGTATCAGTTCTGACAGAATAAACTAACCAAGTGTAGTGGAAGTGACAAGTGCTGCGCCGAAATGTGGGGAATGAAGGAGTGAGAGAGACAGAGAGATATCAATGGACGTCACGTGGAAACACTTTGCTTATAATACTTATAGGTACTCTGTACACAGCTGAGAACAGGAGTTCTTCTATTCACTCACGCTGCAAAAAAGCTGAGAGCCCTTGTAATCCACATTGTGCATTTGTGGCTGGCCACTGTCAGTTACCACAATGTAAAATGTGTGACCTCAGACAGATTTTGGTCTGATTCCACTACAAAATGCTTGCTGTAGTTGGTTGGATTTGCACTGTGGATGGATGGAATATAGTGGCAGTGCTGCATGAAAAGCTAGGGAAGAGCGATAGAGAAAGCTTACCTGACGTCACCAGGAAGTGCGCTGCTTGCAGTGCTTACAGGCAGTCTTTGTGTTGCCAAGAATATGAGTTCTTCTATTTACTCATGCTGAAAAGGAACTACTTCTATTACCTTTGTAATACAGACCTTGAGGGTTCATGGCCGGCAACTAGCAGTTATCACAGTGTCAAATGTGTAACCTGGGATGTTTTTTTTTGTGTGAATCCTTTGCAAAAAAACAAGGCAGCATCTAACACTGAAGTATAATGGCTTTATGTGCACCATGCACAACAGATACGAGGGGGGACCCAAAAATAACAAGAATTTTTTTTCTGGAGGCTGGAGGGGTGTTAGTTCTGATGTTTGCCGCTCGGTGCGTGCACTAGACTTCCCTCTGCATCATTTGGCCAAGCGGCGTCCTTGGGGAAAGGTCTGTAAGGTCAGTTTAACTTTTTTTTATTGAGCCTCTGTTACCAATTTCGTCGATTTTGTGATGGCAGACTTGAAAGAATAGCGTGTTTGTATCAAGTTCTGTTTCCTTTTGGGGAAAACAGCAGTCACAATGCTTCGAGGAGCTTTCAAAGAAGAAGCTCTGAGCCAGGCAAGGGTTTTTAACTTAAAGTGCTCAAGCGATTACGTGATGCAGCGCGGAGAAAACGAGCCAAATTGCGGTGATCAGGTGAGTGGCTTCTGCATCACGGCAATGATCCCGTCCACACATGCATTGAGTGTGTGGCAGTTTCTCACGAAAAACAGGATGACAACGGTCCCCCCACCCCACTACACCCTGGACCTTGCACTTTGTGATTTTTTTTTATTTCCAAGAATGAAGAGGGATCTTAAAGGTAAGAGTTTTCAGGGTATAGAGGAGGTTAAGAAGCAAACGACGGAGGCGCTATCACTTTGCAGGAGTTTCAGAACAGTTTTGAACAATGGAAAAGCAGTGAGATAAACATATGTCTCGAGGGAGTATTTTGAGGCTGATAAAATTTTGGAAATGTTTAGAGAAATATACGATTTTTAAAAAAAAAAATTCTTGTTATTTTTGGGTCCCCCCTCGTATATCTTGACATGCATTTATAGCACTAAGAGGTGAGCCCCTTCCCCCACACCCTAACCATTTGACCTACTGCATACAAAAACACAAGTAAAGTTTACTGAACATAAGAACATGGAATTCTTTCACCTGTAACTGGACAAATTGGAATGTAAAATAATGTAATTCACAACCATGATGTTTATTTAATGAAGCACATTTCATGGTGAACTCCATTTCAAAGTATTTTATTCGTGCTGTGCTGTGGTTATCAAGTTCCCACTGTGGGAGCACAGACCAAAGAAGTTATATAGCACTGGCCATGGTGACCAGCATACCAAAGCACTTTATGTACCCATTTGTATACGTGGAGCATTCCTGTAGAGTCTGTTCATTATCTCAGTTTGCAAGGTTTTACTGCATAAAATATATCACCTTTCATGAAAAATGCTTTAAATATAGAAAACAGATTCAAGCAGAGGCAAGCCAAGTGACTCCTGACATCACACAGTGAGTGTGAGATGGAGGTTAAGCTTAAGAATATAAGAAATTCTAAAAACGAGAGGAGACCATTCAGTCCATCAAGCTTGTTTGTTTAGCCAATAGCTAAGCTGTTGAAATATCTCACTAGATACTCCTTAAAGTTTGTCAAGGTTTCTGTCTTGGTAGTTTGTTCCAGATTCCCACAACATTTTGATTAAAGAAGTGCTTCCTGGCTTCTGTCATAAACGTTCTTCCCCTTCATTTCCACTGGTACTGTGCCAGTCATGACACGTTTTGCACGTTGATCAGACAATTTGAACTTGATTTTTGTTTGTTAAATTTTCAGTGCTGTGTCATTGTTTATCTTTTATGTGTTTAAGCTATTTGTTTTAAATGACTGAAGATTATATAAGAAATAAAGATAACTACTGCCAATATTTTAAGAGAGGTGCAATACAGTGGTGCAGTATGACAGCACAATGGTTCTATTGTGTCCAAGAAGGGGCCTGAGTTGCCTTGAAAGCTTGCATATTGTAATCTTTTTAGTTAGCCAATAAAAGGTGTCACTTTGCTTCGATTTTCTCTACATTCACAATGGCTAACATGGTACAACACCCTAGTACTACTTAAAATATCTGAGAAAAGATTTCCATTTGAGAAATTAAACAGTAGCAATTCTATCCATTCATTTCTTTTTCTACAGCATTATGAGCAACTAGCAATACTGTGTGGGTGCAAAGCAGGAATCATACCTCAATTGGATGCCAGCACCTCACAGGGCATGCTCACACATACCCATACACATTGTTAAATAACATAAAAGTCTTGTGCGAGAAAACTGATTAGCCCGTAAAATGCTGGCCGAGCAGTGACTGGTGCAGTGTGGACTTTGCAAGTTCAGTGCTACATTTTACTCAACAATAAATCTGTGAATAAGCACCTTTTGGCATTTGGTATTCATTAAGGATGTACTTTCAATATCTGACCTCTGCTGTTGATAACGTTTGTAAAACTTTGTAATTTATTTCTGTGATTGGACATGCAAGTAAAATTTCATTGCATCCTGTGCATTTGACCTTAAACTTGAAGTAGACTAACAGTAGAAATGCGCATAAACAAGGCAAGACTGAAACAGAATATGACTGGGCCAGAAACTGAACTCAGATCTCTGGAGCACTGCTAAGCACTCTATTATTGTGTGGTCTGTTCTAAACAAAATTGTGATAATATCATTAAACTAACAGGAAGAAATAGTTCAGCAATTACGTGGAAAAAGATAAAGTCCTGGCTGACATGCATTTGTTTTGAAAAGGACTCCTGCTCCTTCTTATTACATTTACTAATTTTATATATGAGAGAAGTTTGGATAGAAGTTGAAGATGTCATTTTTCCTACTTGTTCACATTTAATAATGCCAGCAAAAAGTATTACTCTAATGCTACATCAACATGAAGTAGCTAGTAGGGCATTTCACAATGAGAGGCCGTGGGGTATGTTCATTACTTATTGTCTTTATTCTGAAAAAATAAAAATGTCATGCGTTTAAGTCTTAATGAATGCATAAGCTCAGCTAACTGCCTTCAGGATTGACTGCTGGTCATTAAGACTGATCACAAAAATGCAAAACAACCTTGACAAAATGCACCAGCAGCCACAGGGGCTCTCATCTGAATGCACACCAAGAGAATTTACCTGCAGGTCACAAATCACAGATTCAAATAAAACTAGATAAATTGGTCCATGTAATATTAATGTTTAGCACACCCAAATGATCCCAAGTGAAATTTGCAGTTATTCTCAAAGCTCATTAAATAAGCTGAATTTGATCCATGTAAGATTTGATTTGAAAGTCTAAGTCTCAAGAATCAAAACCAAACTGAAAAATACTTCTTGGTTGCTTGGACTTGGAATATTGCCATCTACAAATGTGTTAACTCTTCACCCTTTGATGCGCTCATTCCTGCATATACTTCTCTTTAATTATCCATTGTTTTGTGCCTTTGTGACAAAGCTATTCATCAGTTTCAACTAGAGAAGCTCTGTTTTTACTTCATGATATATACCCATTGTCTACAGTGATAGAGAACCGTGATTAACAATCAAAACTAAAATCAAAATCATTTTTAGCATAATTAAAATCTTCAAAAGCAATTGATGTACAAAACAGCAGCAATGACAAATATTCTGTGCAGCAAAAGGTATAGTTAAGAGTATGTCATTGTTCTAGTCAAGACAGTTATTACTGAGTACAATATACGGTATACTAGCTATACTGGAGATTTTCTTAGGGTTCCTTCCAAAAACTGTCAGGTCAGGAGCACAGAAGCAGTGCTAAAAGGAACATCGAGTTTAAGAAGAAGTTTATTGTAATGTCTACAGAGTACAGTGGAAATCTTTCTTGCATGTCCAACCAACGTGCAGAACATCACCACTCACCAATGTCATGAGAAACAATAATGCACTAAAATACAGAACTTCATTTATTTAATGGAAAAAACAAATCAGCTTACCTGACTCATTGACCATGACACTGGTTAGTTTTGACATATTGAAATTGGTCAGACATGAAGGAAAGAATTTTTCATTTTAACATTAATTGTTACTATCATCTTTATAAAAAAAGATCAATTTAAAAATATCAAGATCAATAATCAATTTATTTATTTTATTTCTACTTTTATAACCCTGTAGTGTTAGTGCTTAAGGGTAATGGAAGAAACCAAATTGAGTGGTACTCCTTTTCCTCTTTTTACTTCTGAATGTTACAGATATTTAGGCACTGCTAAAGACAGGAACATTGAAAACAGGCCATAAACAGCACAACAAGCTGTAGGACAGATTGGCGTTACCCATTTTGCTATGCTTTGGCAACCAAGAACTTTGCTAAAAAGCAAACTGCCAGATACTCTTAATTCCAGCAAAAGTGTTAGTTTTCTCTCCACAGGGTCTCTTTGGAATGCGGTTTCTGGGCTTTATCTGATAAAGGCTGATTAATCACAGACAAAGTGATACTCAAGAGATGTCTCTGTGATGCACAATCTAAATATTATCTCAGGGAGAAAGGACTATAACTCATTAGAACATTAAAACAATCTAGGCAAGAACAAGCCATCAAGCCCAACAAAGCTTGCCAGTCCTATCCACTTATTTCTTCCAAAAAAACATCAAGTTGAGTTTTGAAAGTCCCTAAAGTCTTACTGTCAGCTTATTCCAAGTGTCTATTGTTGTTTGTGTAAAATGTTTCTGTGAAATTTACCCTTAACAAGTTAATATTCTTTTGCTTAAACTGTATAGGCTCAGCTCTTTAAATCTTTCCTCATAATTCAACCCCTGTAGCCCTGGAATAATCCTAGTCGCTCTTCTCTGGACCTTTTCTAGTGCTGCTATGCCCTTTTTGTAGCCTGGAGACCAAAACTGCACACCTTACTCAAGATGAGGCCTCACCAGTGCATTACAAAGGTTGAGCATAACCTCCTTGGATTTGTACTCCACACATCGTGTTATATAACCTAACATTCTGTGAGCCTTCTTAATGACTTCTAAACACGGTTGGGAAGTCAATAGCTTAGAGTCCACTATGATTCCTAAATCCTTCTCATAAGGTGTACAAATGATTTTCTGACTGCCCATTGTGTATTTTTACTTCCTATGTGTAATACTTTACATTTACTGACATTAAATTTCATCTGCCACAAATCTGCCCAAGCCTGTATGCTATCCAAGTCCTTCTGTAATGATGTAACGGATTCTGCTAATCCACCTATCTTGATATCATCTGCAAACTTAACCAGCTTGTTACTTACATTCCTACCTAAATCATTTAGTCAGTCAGTCAGTCATTGTCCAACCCGCTATATCCTAACACAGGGTCACGGGGGTCTGCTGAAGCCAATCCCAGCCAGTACAGGGCACAAGGCAGGAACAAACCCTGGGCAGGGCACCAGCCCACCGCAGGGCACACACACACAGATAGACCCACACACCAAACACACACTAGGGACAATTTAGGATTCCCAATGCACCTAACCTGCATGTCTTTGGACTGTGGGAGGAAACCGGAGCACCCGGAGGAAACCCATGCAGACACGGGGAGAACATGCAAACTCCACGCAGGGAGGACGCGGGAAGCGAACCCAGGTATCCTTACTGCGAGGCAGCAGCACTACCACTGCACCACCGTGCCACCCTAAACCATTTATAGATATTAAAAATAGCAGCAGCCCCAGCACTGACCACTGTGGAACACCACTCTTAACATCGGCCAATTCTGATGAAGTTTCTCGCACCATCACCCTCTGCTTCCTGCGTCTGAGCCAATTCTTCACCCATCTAAAAACATCACCCTGAACTCCCTCTTCTTTTATTTTGATGCCCAACCTCTCATGTGGCACCTTATCAAATGCTTTCTGAAAGTCAAGATAAATCATATCATATATAAATCATATGTTCCACTTTGATCATATCCTTTTGTTGCCTCATCAATAAATTCCAGCATGTTAGTAAAACACAACCTCCCTCTTCTGAACCCACACTGACTGTTCAGAATAACTCCTGTCCTTGCCAGGTGTTGCTCAATCTTATCCCTAATAATTCCTTCCATTAATTTTCCTGTGATGCATGTTAAGCTTACTGGCTTACTCATTGATGGACAAAACCTAGCACCAATTGTCAACCAAAAGGTTGGGATTATGTGCACCCCAGAAATCAATGGTAAAACATTTACTCCTTACTTTAAAAACCTTTGCAAGCACTGGCCATAACATCTGTTCTCTATAGCAGGTACCCCATTGCCTAGGGCGTGGCAGTAACAAAGGTCATAGCGATCCCTGTTACATCAAATGGAAACCTGATGCTGGACTGGAAGAGTGGAAGACTTGTCTGTATTGGAGTATGATGAGTCCAAACCTTGCTAAAGAAGAGTAAGTGCATGTACATAAAAGTCACACATTCATCTTCCTACTGGCAGGAGTTGACTGATCACCAGTTGCCCAGCAGTTGCTATCAGTCGAAGCCATTGTGTAAAAACCTCCTTAAAGAAAACTGCAGTACTGTCTGCAATTTGAATGTGGAACCAAAGTGAAGGAGGAGAAGATTTCCTGACCAAAGAAAAAGAAGTGTGGTTAACTTTCTTCATGTGTGCTGGAGAAAGACAAACAGAAAAGGAACAAAGCATTGCCTAAACCAAACCATAAGTACACCTAATCAGATTCTGAGAACTATTAACTGTAACTTATTATGAAGTATGGTATTAGTATCACTGTAACTGAACAGTAATAGCCTATGTGAAGGATAAGTTTTTAGATATTAAATGTTACTCTCCCTAAATCCAATAGGAAGTTCAGAGCAGCATCTCTCTCTCTCTCTTTCTCTCACACACACACACACACACACACACACACACAGAAACACACAAACTGTGTGAGTGGAGGACAATAAACCAATACAGACTACGAGCAAATCAATGTCACGTTTATGGTGCAAGCACTAGAAACTTTGTAACTAGCTAAAGAATTTTTCCATCTTTACCGCATAAATTGAAAGATAAGAATTCATAAGTTATGTGCCTGTGTGAGAAAAAGTCCAACTAAATTATTGCATTTTTATGTTTTGTGTTGTCTGTGATTGCCCTTTGTCTAAATATCTATGTACATTTATATCTATATACAGTATATACTTATACATATATCCATCTTCTAATATCCTTATGTTAAGTTGCATTATGTAGTTTATCACAGCAAGAGTATTTTGGGTTATAACAAAGAAAGTCAAAGTTATTTAATCTAGACTTTCATTGATTTATGAACCATATTCATAAACTGTACAGAGCTCCTCACATTTCTGGCTTCCCAACTGGAAAGTGAAGCAGAAATCCCTGGATGGCCAGATGTTAATATCCCTTACATTATTTTCACTACATTAATTTGGTGTTCCTAGGCATGTGTCTTAATTATTGAAATTGCCAAATGCAACACTGATAATTAATTAACTGATTAATTAGCATCAATCAATCAATCAATTCTTCTTCTCAGATCGTACACATTTCCTATAAAACTTGTCCATTCCATTCACCTTGATTGTCTAAAAAACAGCTGAAGGTCCATAAAGTTCTACGCTTTACCACATTTACTAGGTAATTTATTCCATGTGTTCATGGCTCTTTCTAACATTAGTGCAAAATCTGACTTTAGTAAGTTTTCAACAGTGGTCTTGTATTCCTATTGCAGAATTTATTTTATAGTAACATTTGAGATCCACATTAATAATCATGATTATAATTTTGAAATCTTCAATCATGTCACCTCTTAATCTCTGTTTCCTGAAACTGAAAAGACACAACTCCATCAGTCTCTCCTCATAGCTCATAATTCTTAGTCCCTGAATCAGCCTATTTGCTCTTCTCTGGACTTTCTGTAGTGGTGCAGTATCATTTTGTAATATGGAGACCAAACTGTATGTAATACTCCAGGCCTGAATAGTGCATTATAAAAGTTAAGTCAAGCGTGACTTATATGCTACACATCCTATTAGCATTTTTGATTGCTTCTGTACAGTCTTGATGTAGACAGTGACGAGTCCACAAAGGCTCCTAAGTCCATCTCATACGATGTACTTTCCAGTTTCAGTTTTTCCATTGTGTGTTCAGATCTAATATTTCTACTTTCTACATGTGATACTTTACATTTCTTTACAATAAATTTCATCTACCACAAATCTGCCCAAGCTTGTATGCTGTCCAAGTCCCTCTGTAACAATACATTATCTTCCCTTCCACCTTTTTTGGTATCATCTGCAAACTTGACCAGCTTATTGTTTATATTCTTGTCTAGATCGTTTATTTACAATAAAAAGAGCCGTGGCCCCAGCACTGATCCCTGAGGAACACCACTTTTAACTATACCCAATACTGAAAAAGTACTCCTTACAACAATCCTTTGCTTCCTGTGTTTGAACCAATTTTTTACACACCTACACGCCATACCTTGATTAGATGACATTTACATCTGGCATGAAACTCTTGATACTTGAGAACATATGACATTTCACTGTTTTATATAAACCTTAGAAACAGTTATCACCAGCAGCAGCAGCAGTGGTTTTACTTATTTACTGTACATGCTTATTGTCTCTTTGATACTTTTAGTTGTAGGGTGGCACTGTAGTGCAGTAAGGAAAACAGAGAGGCATCCCAGATCCTCCTTGCATGGAGTTTACGTGTTCTTCCCATGTCTGCATGAGTTTCCCTGGGTGCTCTGGTTTCCTCCCACTGTACACACATGCAGGTTAGGTGTATTGGCGGTGCTAAATTGTCCCTACTGTGTGTGGGTGTGTTTGCCCTGCGATGGACTGATCCCCTGTCCAGGGTTTGTTTCTGCCTTGTGCCCTGTGCTAGCTGGGATAGGCTCTAGCTCCCCCCGTGACCCTGGTCTGAATTAAGGAGATTAGACAATGACTTTTAGTTGTTTTCAACTCTACCTTGAATTATGTTATTTTAACTTCTGCCATATAGTTTGTTTTTGTCTGTTCTTTTGTCTGCTCTCTCACCTTCTTGTCTAACTTGAACTGTCCTTTTCAGGACAAGCCTGCATGTTTCACTCCAGGCAGAACACCTATAGCTAAAAGGTTAAACATATTTTCTTTTATGACTATATTATTCTTTCAGCATTTATTCCTCCTTCTTCTAGTGCTTCTTCTTGACAGATTCCCAATACCGAGGACAATATGGTAAAGTGCTTTAACTTTTGCATAAAGGCTGGTGTTGAGTTTTAAGCAAGACTGAAATCTTAGCAGCAGATATATTTCAGTAACATAGTTTTACCACTTTTTCACTAAAACTGTCAAGGATTAATTTCTTTTACTACAATTCTTCCATATGGCATCACATTTAAACACTCCTGTTTAGAGTCACAGAATGGTACCTGTACTGCAGGGCAAGTCTCAAGGCTGTGGCATTGGATTCATACTTCCCAACCAACATGCTCATCCTTTCTGCGTTGCTCTTACATTCCTCCAGAGTGATGGTTAAGAGGTCATTTTGTGATTTTAAGTGTTCGATTCGGCTGAAATGAAAAATGTTGCAAGATGAGACTATTCTCAGCTATTTTTAATATTATTTAGCAGAAAATTAAATTATACTAAAAATTTAGAAAAATAAACATTTATTGATATATAGATGTATGATTATTGCTGGATATGTAAAAGATAAATATTCTTATAAACTATAAGGGATCAATTAATAAAATAATCAAACTGGAAGGCTCTCTGGAATGGGACAGTCTAAAGTGATTCACTTACCTGTTCAACCTTTCAGTTTCCACCTCAAATTCTCTGATTTTATTTTCTGAAATGGCCGAGCCATGTGAGTAAAGTGTCTGGAAAATTTCTTGAATGTTGGAGCAGTCTTGTAAGGAGTGAGCCAGGTGCTCGGCCACACTACTGGACACCTGTGTGAAATGGAGAAAGAGTCTAATCCAGCTGATATACAGTATATGGATCATGATCTCAGCCTGTGCTTGTACAAACATGCATTATTCAAAGAAGAAGCTAATCTGACACCATATTATTTATTGGAGTAGAACAATTCAATTACTGGAATTTCTCATTTACACTCAATTTAAGTGTCTGTATAATTTGAATTATCACCGCCCACTGTGTGATACAGAAGCAATACAAATTTTATGTAGAAAATAAAGGGGAAGATTTTATAATATCAAACTGATTTATGTATGCAGTAGTCTTTTAGAAATGTCAGCTTTGAATACACACAATGTTTGTCTATTTACACAGTACCATATCCAGTCTTCTGTCAGCAGTCAGCATACCTCTGGTATTCATGAAGCTGTCTATTAAGCCTTTGGCTATTATTGGTGTCTGATGCTGTCATCGTGTTCTTCGATTTACACCTCGCTCTCATGCTGCAGTGAAGAGCTCAGTAACTTTTTTCTCAGTAAATGCATCTTTACATACATAACTTTTCTAACCCTTGAGTGTGGAATGCTGTTTACCTGTGAACGATGCTTCTGCAGAGGTTAGTGAAACAGAAAGAGCAATGCTTGTTGCCATAATTGAGTGCCCTTTAGGACCTCTGTTGACACATGACAAAGAGATCAGTTACAAGAAAGGTGAAAGGGACAATAAACATAAAACTATTGATCCCAAAAGTGACATGTTAAATGCTGTGGTATAGCCAGGGTTGCTGCCCTGCCAAGTTAATGTTTTTGTTATTACTGAAATATAACTTTACATAATTATTTTATTAGTTCTGTTTTGCCCTTATATTTATGATTATTTTATTGACACAGTGTTTAATTAATTTTATAATGATTTATGTCAATTATGTACTTAGGGTTTTTCTGCTGTCTGCCCTGCCTGCCTGTATTTGAAGCCTAAAGAGGTGGGGCCACCTAATTAGGCAGCTGGAGTTCCGGACCAAGTGGTATTTCACCTAAAGCTGAGGAAGACTCATCATGTTTGGCCTTGTGATTTGGACTGCTGAAGAGTGTACTAGAATATGAGTATTGAATTTTCTGGTTTCTCCATTTTTTGATTCTGTCCTTGTATTTTGTTCATTAGATTATGGTGTAGGACTTGTTCGCTGTTGGTTATCATTTTAGGCAAACCGTTTTCTCTTTTTTTGCTATTTTCTGTTCATCTTGTTAAACCCAAATACACTTCTTCCTTTATAAAGATTTTTGGTGCTTGCCTTTCAAGCCAGATATTGGATGGTCTCCTCTCCTTTGAGGGGTATTTTTGTGTATTTTTAGAACATTTAAAGCTTTTGCTGAGCTTTAAGGCCTGTTTCCTGTATAGTATAGTCCAAAGGCTGCCACTGCAGTTTTAGGTCAAGCTTCCTGGGGTGAGGCCTATATTTAGGCAGGCCAGTGGTCCTGGTCTAGTTTGTGAGTCTTTTTGGAGACCTAGCACACTGTTGGCCAATGTTGTATTGCCAGATCATAACAGTTAGGAGTTTTAGGGTAAAAAAAGCCAAGAATGATCACTCTCTCTCTGAATCAGCCAATAAATACTGTTGAGAAGTAAGACAATTTGGGAAATACTGAGATGTATCTTTGTCTAACCTGTCAAGAAACTGCCATCTCCATTTCATCTTCTGGGAGGATATTTAGTATTACCCTTTGCCACACACATTTCTCCTAGCATTTAAATTAAGTATTATAAAAGATTGATTGTGCTATTGACTGATTCCTGGAATTTTAGGTCCCTCCTCATATGGTGGAAGGAGTTTAAATATAAATGCTAAAACCTTGTATATATTTATACCTTGTAAATGAATTCAATCATTTAATCTTCTAAACTTGCTTTTTCGTACAAACAGGTATAGGGAAGTGGAGAATATCCCGGCAGCAAGATACGTCCAGATACTTGTCACAGATACATCCAAACACAATTACAATTGTCAAGTACAGATAGATGGCTGTTCAAATACTTTTTTACAGTTGCAGCAGCTGAAATTAGTGACTTGATCATGGTCACACAGTGAGTCAAACATGAGGATTGAATCTACAGTCTCATGGTTTAGGACCAGTTCTTTGACTTATAGGCAACTAATACCTGACACTGACTAATTTAGTACCTCTGATAAACCTAACAGCCTCCACATTATAAAAGGATACCAACACAAATGTATGTGTACTAATGCTTTAAAATATTTCATAGCCTTAAACAGTCTGCAAGAAAAGTGTGTTGTGGGGTGATAAACTTTGTTGTCTTAAGATCTTCATGCCAAAATGGTTTTGAAGAAATCTGATAGGATCCGTCTAATTAAATGCTTCTCTGGAGCATATGAAGTTTAAACAAAGCATAAGATTGCCATCAGTTGAAACTGACAACAAAGCAACCTGAGCTTTAAATCTCCAATGGGATGCATTTGCAGCCGTTAGTTTTATATTTTCTGAAGAACAATCATGAGGCAGCACACAAAAGTGGTGGGCTAAAAGTCTGTGAGAAAGAAATTATAGATGCAATCTTAAAAATGGAACAACACAATTGATCTTGGAAAATGATCAAGTATCATTTTAAGAACTACACTTAATAATAATAGAAATACAAAACAATCATGTAAAATCAACAAGAATATTAAAGCATATCTTGGAGATAATGAATGAACACAAAAAAACGAAATGGTACAATGCTGCTGAAAAGAGAGTTGGTAAGCAAACAGGAATAAATGAAAAGTGAAATCAGGCATATTAAGAAACGAGTTCTGTCTGAGTTGTTGGCAGAGCTAAGAAACCTAAGAAGGGAAACATATAAATCTGCCGGCTCGCAAAGCCACCAAAAGCACAGCAGATCAGACTGACAAAGGCCTTAATCACACAACACGGGAAATCAGGATTGACTTAATGGTCTTGATTAACAAGCCATTATTAAAAATAAGTACAACAATGTGAAACAATATGTAAACCCCCCCATTTCAGTTCATAGTTTTACATCTCAGAACTTAAATACCAATCACCTTGTCCTTATCATGTCTAACAATGAGATAAGTCAAACCCTAGGTTACACAGTTTTTACTTTGTCCTTATTCATTCAAAAAGAAAAGGCCCAGATGACACATAATTACCAATTTCTAGCTGAGCCAGTGTGGCTAGAGAAAGTAGTGTTCAAAAGTTGGACTAACGTTTCTAGCTGGGAGACCCTAACCATGGAAAAGAGTACTGAAAAAGGATGTACTTAGTTTTTAACATCACATTACAGAACTATGTGGGCATGTGAGAAGAAACTAATGACATTAAAAAAATCAACAACTAAGAAACCTCACTTGATTAGTGGAGACAAATGAAACAAGTAAAATGTTATATTTACCTCCAATATAAAAAAGACTTTGCTTACCCCTATACTGCTGATCTCAGAGCCCAGGACAGGTCTGTCTGAAGATGAAGATTCTGACCTGGTTTTGGACAATTTTACACGTTCTGCAACCTAAAAACAAGGGGAAGCAATTTGTGGTTTTAGTGCTCTACTGTGCATGAGAATACATACACATCATTCATCTAAGGAGGAAAGGAATTTGAATTAATGAGTTAATTATGCAATAATAAGAGTTGATCTTTCACAGATTGCCTCACTAACAGCATACATTGTAAAGGGTTAAAAGACTGCAGTCAACTAAATGAGACGTTCATTTTCAAATGTTTTCACTGCAAGCACAGTTATGGGCAAATGATATTCTTCAGGATTATTTTTATTGTTGAAGGAATACAATGCTCTCAGTCAATCCAAAATTTTATTTTACATCAGACCTGAATGTTTAACAAAGAGAAAGTGAGTTTTGTATGGCTTAAGTGAAAATATAAGTGTGCTCATTTATGGGTAAAGCTATTAGTGTGTACAACTATTAAGCAACTAAGCTGCAAATGATTTTACTCCTTATTAACTTGGTTACTTCCAAGCTTTGTAGTAAGCACAACAAATAAGTAACATACAATTACATATAACAATTTGTTTTTTAAGCATTTTATTGATTTTATTAAAATCAAATAACATTCCATACAAGCAAGTCAAGTTAAAAAAAAATAGGTTCGAAACAAATCAGCCCCCTCCCATGAGAAAGAGAGCTAGGCCAGCAAAGTAAAACTTAAAGCTAGTAAAAATAAGTAAATAGATACATTAATAAATGAATAAAAATAAATAGAATAAAAAAAAAGGGGAGAAACTCCGCGTCCTCAATTTAAATGCTTATTGTACAATGTTATTGATCAGATCCTGCCAGGTTTTGAAAAAGTGTTGTACAGATCCTCTAAGTGAGAATTTGATTTTTTTCCAATTTTAGATCATATATACATCAGTTACCCACTGACTTAAAAGAGGTGAGTTAGGATTCTTCCAGTTGAGCAAGATAAGTCTACATGCCAATAGCGTAGTAAAGGCCATTACAGTTTGTTTGTCCTTCTCCACTTTAAGCCCATCTGGGAGTACACCAAATACAGCTGGTAGTGGGTTAGGAGGGATTGTGACACCAAGGCTGTCTGAAAGGCACTTAAAGATTTTGGTCTAGAATGATGTTAATTTGGTACAGGTCCAGAACTTGTGACCCAGTGAGGCTGGAACTTGATTGCAACGTTTGCAGGTTAGATCTTGCCCTGGAAACATTTTGGATAATTTTAAATGATAAGGTCACAAAACTGACTTGCATAATTATTGCTCTTGTAGAGTAGTATTTTCTCAGATATATACAATATAGTAGGTATACTGTAAGTTCACATGTGTAGTAAACATGTAAGGAGACTATTTGCTTTAGTATTATTATTATAATTATTAGAAATTTCTAAAATTTGTAAAATCATTTTCCAATACTGTAACAGGTTTACATTGTGGGCAGTATGCAAACCTTTATCAATGTGATCAGAGAGATGCTACTTTATGTTTTCTTTCTGGAATAAAACTTAAATTTCTCACCTTGGCAATAGGAATGTCATTGCTGCTGCTACTCGTGCTTAGCTCGCCTGTACTGGGGTTGATTGGGCGGCTAGCGGGAGTCAGCCTGCCTGGGCTGGAGGGACCTGTGGCTTGAACACTTTGTAGGCGCGTCTGTAGTTCTCTGACCTGAAAAGGAAAGAAGATGTATACAGGATCATCTTTAAATATAACATCACTTGACCAGGGTTGGCACATTAAATAATGCCACCTGAGGCAAGGCACATTTTTTTCACTTGCCTCCAAACATACATACCATTGCTGGGCATGAGTCAATACACTTAATCAACATAAAACAAGTATTGCAATATGGGGTTCATAATAAAATGCTCCATTGATACAGTACATCATCAAAACAATGGGCAAATTAATAAAAATACTATTTTTGGAAAAAAAGTGTGCCAAAAAAATGAAAATAATTAGCTTAAAATCAATAAATCTTACAAAATCGACATTAAACACAATACAAATGTAAACATTTTTCATTGCTTCTGTTAGATGTTTAGACAGCTAGATATTTAGTGAGTTTTGTGATGGTGAAACTGAATGTAACATTAGATGCGGCTGTTTTACTCATCCTGCACACTTCTCTAAATACCTTTGCAGTTTCAAAACTCTGTCCTGTAAAGTAAAAGGCACTTGCCCTTTCTAACTAAACAAGTTACAAACTTTAACAGACAATGTACCTGTGACTGACACCCTAACATTTTAGAAAAAAAACTAAATTTAAAAAAATAATAATCAATATTTACACAATGCAGAGCCCACTCAGCCACACATCTACACGCACACTCACCCAATTTGCATCATCCAGTTAAACTAACCAACATGTCTTTTTCAACGTGGGAAGAAAACTGGTGCCTAAAACCTACCTATTTAATCTTCAAAAACTCAAAGGGATTTTTTTGAAATTAGTTTCACAAGTGATTATACATTATGTCTCTACACAGTTTTTCCAAAGCTTTTTGCATACGTTCACATATAATGCGAGAAGCAACCTTTGCAATAGCCACGTCTATCTGTCTTCATGAAACAACTTATGAACCAATTTTGTTAAAATTTGGCAAAATTTGACAAAGAAATTTGTTGAAGAAGTTCCATTTTAATTTAGATATCTTGAACGGATCGCATTGAGGAAGTTTTGAAATTTCAAAATCTCTTATTGAAAAACAATAGACAAATCTACAGACTCACCTGTCTTAAAACAGGAAACATTCTGTGTGACTTCAACTAGAGAATTACCTTACTGATTCAATTTTATCTTGACAGCATTTTCACAAACTGGAATATTTTCCTCTTGTTTACCTCCTGTAGTCACTACTGGTGGTAAACAGATCCCCAGTACAAGTTAATGCAACACCAGCAGATTGAGAGAGTGGGTAGGAACTCACTGTCATGAGCTGCATGGCAACCATCTATCAGAAAGTCCAGCTGGACGCATGTGGAAACCTCTGCATCAGAAAATTGTTTCTGCTTTATGAAGTCTTCCCAACTGCTTGAGTGCAAGCAGACGTGGACCAGTTCGTCAGTATTTCACACTTCCTGGTGCTTTAAGTTGTAACAGGTAAGTTAAATGATCTTTGTAACCATAACAGTATGAAATGCAAGCTCAGAAAACAAAAGATTATCTAGATATGAATGAAGAACCCTGTGGTGTGTAAGCTGTTATGCATATTTTGCCACAGAAACTGTTGAGGAAGATTTTTAATGAGGGAGAAGCCTAGTCTAAAATCTTGCAGTGTTCGAAACTGGGACGTCTAACTGAAACAAAGTCCTAACTCGTAACCAGAAGACTGAACAAAATGCACTCATCACTAATGATTTTTATCCAAAACTTGGATAACTGGGAAGACTTTGAGCTGACCTTTATTTCATTTAACCAGGAGTGGACTGGGTCTCAAAACCGGCCCTGGCATCCTTCAACAAATGAGGTGACGAGGTCGACCCACTCAGCCTATTATTAATTGTAATTTTCTTAAAACGCGGCTCGCTACTTGCTATGAGCCTGTGATATGAACTCTATTTAAACTGTTGCCAAACTTAATCTGTACACTGTTGTTTAAACACAACTTAAAATTTGATGATATGCTTAGAAATTTAATGAAAAATAAAAGTTTAAAAACATGGCTTACACATTATTACAGTACATGTCAAATATCATTATCATGTCCAAGTGCCAGTACCCTAGTAGGCTAGTAGCTTACGCAATTCGCTGCTTTTAGCAGCCACATCATCAACAATACTGTTAGTGTCAAGTTTGGCTAGGATACTTTTCTCCACCGCATAATGTATATGCTAACTGAAATGTAGTGGTATCGAAACAGAAATCTGCAAAAAACAATTTTGACCAAATTTTTCGATGCAATGTTGTGTACTGACAACTAAAACAACTTGATGATGTAATACGGTATATTACTGTATATAGGACTACATAAATCGCAGTACCGGACAGATAATGTTTGCAGTTTAGAAAATTAATTTTAATATCAAACAGTAACCAGTAAATAAAGTTTATTTCATGAAACGGCCGGCCCATGACCAGAGCAGAATCCACGACCCACCGGGCATTGCCCAAATGCCCTAATGGCCAGTCCACTCCTGCAATTAACCTGTGACATCATGGTCACAACCTCTGATCGTCCTGCATAACAATAGCAACAGTATATACATTAAACATCAAAATGGTGGCACCAACAGAAAACAAAATGGTGAAATGGTGAAAGAAGATATTTTAAACAAATAATTATCAAAATAAGATTCATGCAATATTTAAAATGGTTGGGTGATCCGGAATGTCCAAGAAAAAGTTATAACAAAATCAAATCATAACAATGCATAGAGTAAATAACATTTAGTCAGTACTATTTACCTAGCCCTATACCAACCTCACAACCCCATTATCTGTAGATTATAACAATTCGCTACTTTGCTGTCACTTACCATCAGAGTGCCATATTCATCTGATACCCATAATGGTGAGTTGCTATAATATAATTTCCCTTTCACTTCAGTTATTCCATAACATGTGTCATTACTGAATAGCTTTACATGTCTGATTTCATGAAAATTATTAAGGCCAAATGTACTCAGGCAAAGAAGGATTTTATTACAAACTCCTTTTTTTAATTTTGGTTTTGAAAATTGGCAATTGCAAATTGTACCTGTGTGTGAATATGTGGTGTGTGTTTGTGTGTGCATTTTTAGGTATGTGTGTGAGTGAAAGTGGTTCTTGTGATGGACTAGTTTATCTGGGACTATTTTCAGCCTTTAGCCCAATCCTGGTGGAATAGTCTCGCTCCAGCAACCCTGAAATGATTTAAGAACATTCTAGAAACTACCTACTGAACTCAGGCAATTGAGAGTGACAGAGCCTGTACAGCCCTCAAATGCACCTGAATGTCGTGCCGTGTGTACATTTTCTAACTCTTTTTAATGCTTCTAAGGCCAGATTCACATTATATCACTTTTAAATGATTTTTACTTGTATGTTCATTTTCTGCACATAATCTTAAGAAAAACAAAGCACATTGTAGACAGCTGCAGCGTGCACTCACTACTATCGGTTCTGAAGTGTGACACTCCCAGTGGCTCAGTCATAACTTTTAAAAACCCCTACAACTGCGTATGACAAGTATCGAGTCACAGGTTTTACGAGTGGGCTATTGCCTACAAAGGTTACCAGCAGATGATCGTTCATTAAACAATGCATATGATACCAAAAACATTGTAGAATAACAGTAGCTGCAAGAAAAGAAATAGAAAATGAGTGTGTTGGACATGTTGAAATGGACTGGAGGCTCAAATCTGGGAGCTACAATAAATATCTGTTCATTGTTTTTGTGTTCATATTCATGCGGTTCTCCTTTCTTTATTATGATGGGATTTAGAACTGTGAAAAAAGTCATGAGGGAATTGCATAATCATTCACCCCTAGCGATTCCCAGCCATATAATTTGACACCCTCAAAGGCGACGAGATTCAACAACTGCAGTTATTAATTTAAAAGCGTTCTCTGACGAGAAGTCATGTTGAGTGCTTTAGTTCGATGCTGGCCTAAGTAATTGAGAAAACTAAAGACTTGCCTGAATAACATTATCATCATTTGCTGTGCTATATGAAAACAGGTTAAAGATATCCACTTTCTCTACTTCTTTTTGGAGTGCTGGGCCTGTGTTTCTTGTATTTAGACTGCTTAACAGCATTGCTCGTTGTTGTTGTGCCCATCAAGAACTTTCATTAAAGTCTTCTCAGAAAAATGTAGAGGTGAGTGGCTGAGACCTTTATTTTATTTCTCTTCATGGGTGAATTATCAGATGACAGAGAATTAAATGGGCAACCAAAGGTGTTAGGATAAAATCAAACCTGTAGATGAAAATCAAAGTGAAGCCAGAACCAGAGCCTGCAGGAAATAGCTTTTTTTAAAAAACACTAAAGTCTTTTGGCAAAGCTTTTCCTTTACATTAAACAAAGATGGGATGTCCTTAAAACCTTTGGGGCTGTTCAATCTAGCTGACATGATAACTTGTACACTACTTAGTGACTACACAGTGTCATGGTGGCCAGGTGTTGCAAAATGGTGACACCAACAAAAATGTCAGCAAATGATGCAGGTGAAATTCAAAAGCAAAGAAAATGTTACTTGTGCTGTCTTTATAGCCTCTTAGTTTTGTCTATTTTATTGTGTTTTATCATTACCTTCTGTTTGGGGGTAAGACCATTGCTCAGAATCTTTCTGTCTTCTGCCTTACAGTTTACAATTAAATTATTTTTTTTCGAGTCTGCCTTTCCAGTTTTAGGGTCAAATTGAGCCAGTTCTCATTCCAGGCGTCTTTGGATGCAAGGCAGGAATCAGGCCTGGACAACTTGCTAGTCCATTGCAGATCATGTGCATGCAAACACCTATGCTAACCACACGGAGAAGGTTAGGAGCTGAACAGCCATGACCTTCACATGTAAACGAAAAAATATACCACCTAGAGGAAAAAGCCATACAAACATTGGAAACTCAAACACTTTGTAAAGACAGTGAGTTGAACATGATTTGAGCTCTTCCTTCTGATGGTGTGGAGCACCAATGCTATCAACTGCATGTTCTTCAGACCTGATTCTTTCTGTATTCTTCTTCTTTAGCATTTCCTAAATGCATTTATCTTTGAATCTTTGGCTGCTACATGACCATCTTAAGGGGTCTTCTAACAACCTAGATTAGTTAACATTTCTCTTCTCTTATTGAATCTATTTACAGTAAATTGAGGATAAATTTGGCCTTATTTCATCCCTTTGTGCCTTCATTGTTGATCCACTGCATATTGGTCATTACAATGACCAGTAATTTCTACCTCTGACGCACATTTTTTTTATTTTTGCTAAATTATTACAATAAATCAGTACAGGCTTTGGTCCTGAATGTTTTACAGAATTCATTCAATCCTGAGAACTGCTGCTGAACTCAAAAGCTAATCGTTCCCAGATGGCAGAAAAATAAAATGCCAGCAGTTTAGCAGATTGAAGATGACAGTAATGCAATGCATTTCTCATTATTGGACACACCACTCGTGTTGGCGCTCTCTTATTGGCAACTGAGAAGGAATTTATTTAATCTGATTAAGATACAAAAGCAGTTCAGTCTCTAATTAGTCTCATACGGATATGAAACCCATAAGAGAAAGAATGAGAAGTCTGCTCCCATAAACCTAGCATCATGTACCCTAAAATCCACTACATCAGTTTATTACTGAATATAACAATGCAGTCCACCATGAGAGGCAGTCCTATTTCTCTAAAATTATAAATGATAATGGTAGTAATCCAATAGTTTTATTTTCAACTACTGACACATCTTTTAAACTCAGCTAACTCAATGGAATGCCTCCTTAAAACTAGTAGTGAATCTTGTGAAATTTTTAAACACAAAATAAATGATATGATAAATAACATGGTACAACCCCCCCAAAGTTAATCTAACTGAATCCCAGCATGCTCTTTTAAGTGAGTTAAATTCTTTCAATGGAATAGATCAACCAGAACTACATAAAATAATTTCTTTGTTGAAACCTTCCACCTGCGTCCTTTATTCAGTACCAACTGGCTTTTTTAAAGAAGTCTCTGATGTCCTTATTGATATTGTACTTGACATAGTGAACTCATCATTAGATACGGGGGTCTTTCCTGACTGTTTAAAGACTGCAGTTGTTAAACCCCTGCTCAAGAAAAGTAATCTTGACTCCTCTGTCTTTGACAAATTTGGACCAATTTCTGACCTACCTTTCTTAAGTAAAATTCTAGAAAAAGGCAGTTATTGAGCAGCTAAATAATTACTTGAATAAGCATTCTATTCTTGACAATTTTCAATCAGGTTTTAGAACAAACCATAGTACAGAAACTGCACTGACTAAAGTAGCAAATGATATGTGAATTAATACAGTTAGAGGCCATATATCTGTTCTTGCACTCTTAGACTTGAGTGCAGTATTTGACAACTCAGACCACAGTATTCTTATAAATCTCCTTAGACAGTTGGGCCTCCCCAGTAGTTTCTTAAATTGGTTTCAGTCTTACTTAACAGGTAGAAAATACTTTGTTAGTTGAAGTGATTTTACATGGTGCGCCACAAAGATCAATTCTGGGTCTGCTGCTCTGTTCCATCTACATGCTTCCATTAGGTCAGATTATCTCAAAGCACAAGGTGAGCTACCACAACTATGCAGATGACACACAGCTTTATTTATCTATAGAGCCTGATGACCCTGATGCTCTTGCCTCTCTGATCCAATGTCTTAGCAATATTTGTGAATGGATGAGTAGTAATGTTCTCAAACTAAATAAGGAAAAACAGAAATCCCAGTGATTGGTCAACATGAATATAGTGAGGATGTTAGAAATAAACTTGATCCCTTAGATTTAAAAATAAAGGAGGAGGTAAAGAATTTAGGAGTCATCATTGATTCTGACCTAAACTTTAAATCACACATTAACCAGATTGCAAGAACTGTATTCTTTCACTTAAGGAATATAGTAAAAGTTACAGTCCTTATAACTTTGCAAGACACTGAAAAAACAATTCACATTTTTGTTTTTAATTGACTAGATTACTGTAACGCACTCCTAACAGGATTACCTAAGAAAGACATCAATTGGTTGCAATTGGTACAGAATATAGCAGCCAGAATCTAAAGCAGAAAAAGAAAATTTGAACACATCTCACCAGTTTTAGCTTTGTTACATTGGTTACCTGTGTCATTCAGAATTAACTTTAAAATACTACTAATGGTTTATAAGGCCTTAAATAGTCTTGCACCATCCTATATTTTGGAATATATCTTCCCCTACACCTTAGATCTTCGATTGGAGGTCTGTTTAAAATACCAAGAGCCAAGCTTAAAAGAAGTGATGAGACAGCCTTTTGCTGTTATGCATCTAAAATCTGGAACACTTTACCTATAGAAATGCATCAGGCTAACACTGTGGAACATTTTAAACTGCTATAAATTCATTATTTTAATTTGGCTTTTTCATGGCTACTTTTCATTTGTATTCTTAATAGACTAGATGGGTATAACATTATCATATTCTTTAGGGATCTGCTATTTGTACTAATACCCCACTATTCTTTGCTGTTTCTTTCCAGTTTTCTATGGTGGAGATCACTACCACCACCTGATCAAGGCATCATGCAGCCTCCTAAGATGTTGGAATGAAGGTGGGGGTCTCAGCTGTCCAAGAGACCATCCATTCATCCATCCATTATCCAACCCACTATATCCTAACTACAGGGTCAGGGGGGTCTGCCAACAAAGGGCGCAAGGCAGGAAACAAACCCCGGGCAGAGTGCCAGCCCACCGCAGTGCACATACCCACACACCAAGCATACACTAGGGACAATTTAGAATCACCAATGCACCTAACCTGCATGTTTTTGGACTGTGGGAAGAAACCAGAGCACCCAGAGGAAACCCACGCAAACACAAGGAGAACATGCAAACTCCATGAAGGGAGGACACAGGAAGCGAACCCGGGTCTCCTAACTGCAAGGCAGCAGCGCTACCAATGCACCACCGTGCTACCCTCCAAGAGACCAACTTTATCAAATCCTATCAAATGATGCATGAAACCTAAGAGGTTTGATTTAAGAACATTTATGTTAGGTAGAATGCCAGTAAGGGCTAGGCAGACTTTTGGCCTTGGAACTCCTGCAGATTTTGTTTTTGTCTCCAGCCTAACTGTCCTCCCGGCCATCTCACCTTACCTTGTGTTCTCACCTTTAATATACATTGCCTGATTTTAAGTTTTTCTCTTCTGGTAACTTTCTTTTTGTTATCTTGTACAGCACTTGGAGCTACACTGTTGTATGAAAATGTGCTATATAAATAAATGTTGTTGTTGTATTAATACTTAAACTAATTATTTAGAAGCCAAAAATAATATGAAAAAATATATTCATGTGTGAGTAGAAATATACTTGTATACATTGTGGGAGATGGCCGGCTGTTCATCCCGACCAATACCCCCAGGCCGCCAGATGGAGCCCTCCCTGTAGCATGGAAGTGCCCCGAAGACCAGCAGGGAATTATGGACAATGGAGTTTTTATTCCCAACCCTGCTGGACACCGTGGGGCCCACCAGAGGACGCTGCAGGGAGGCTCAAGGACTTAAACGTGCCCTATAACCCGGAAGTACATCATGATCACATGACCAGAAGGAACAATGTGCTTCCGGGTTGGCGAAAAGGACTTTTTATCTGACCCGGAAGTGATAAGGAATCGTGTACTGTAGGATTGGAAACACTTCCGGGTCAGGGAATATAAAAGGACTGTGGGAAAGCCCAGACGCTAAGCTGAGCTGGGAGGTAGGGTGGTGAAGTGTCTGGAAGTGGAGGATTGTTATTGATTATTGATTAGTGTACGTGTATGTGTAGTGTGGAGTGGAGGGTGCTTTATGCACATTATTATTATAAAATAAATAATAATTATAGTTTTACCAGGTGTTTGGAGTGGTATCTGTGGGTTCAAGGGACCTCTAGCGCCCCCTACTGCTACAACGTAAAAACTGCATGCTATTCTTAAATGTACTACCATTTTAATTTTCAATCTAATATATTAACCTTTTTGGAAAATTTATCCAGCATTTTAGAGAAAAGCAAAGGAAATACTAAGATGTTATGCACCAAAGAAGATAGATCTCTGAAAGGTTTCGGTAATTTAACCCCTTTAGATTTTAGCACAGTGGGGATCTTATTCAAAGGCATCAATAAAGTTGCTCCATTAGAATTTTTTTAAGTTAAACAGTATCATATAATAATAATAATAATAATAATAATAATAATAATTATTATTATTATAATTCATTACAAATATATAGCGCTTTTCTCAGTACTCAAAGCGCTATCCACAGACAAGGAACTGGTACAAAACAAGGGTATTGAATCTTGAACAAATGTCCAAATCATGTAGTTGCACCAGAAACCTTGATAATGTTTAAAAAGCATTGGGATGAAATATTGAGATAACTTAAAAATTGCCCAACCTGATCAGCAAGACAAACTCAATGGCTGCCTTTCATTTCTCAAACATCTTCTGTTTTTATGTGCCCAGGACTTTAGACTTTCAACTAAAAGTTCAAAATACATAAGCTGAACTGAATTTCCAGCAGCTGGTCACACCCATCTCACTTGCTTTTTCTGACTGTATCAGTTTCCATCTTGTTTAAATATAAAATAAATTGAAAACAGATTGGATTAGGGATCTTATTTCAAAATCAGTTAATGCTAACATCACACACTGCTGAAATGTGACAGAGAAGAAGAAAATGTCTGATCAGAATAATGAGTTTTTTTACTTCTAAACTTCTGGGGCTTTTATTTTAGATGTATTCTATTTTTTTGGATAAACACTCTGAAATAGCACAGAAAGTTTTGAAAATTGTATGCCTATTAAGTATCCCAGTGGGAATATTTGGGTCAGGATCAATAAAAGTATAAAGCACAGAGCACATGTTAACATTAAAGATAATGTTATGAATAAAGTAGGTCTGTTAAATATGACTTGAAGGACTGCTGATCTAAGAAATACCCAGTAGGTGCAGAAGTCCTGCTAAAACACCGGTCTGTATTATATAAGCCAACAGTTAAGGTCAAAGTTTGTGTGTCTGTGTTGTAAAAGTAAGTATGTGTAACAAGAAATAGTCTGTCCATTTATCATCAAACCTGTGTACTATAGGAGGGTCCAGCTTAAACTCAGCAGCATCAGGCAAAAGGCAGAAACCAACCCTGGACAGGATGCCAGTCCTTTGAAGGACATTCACTTGCTCCTCCATTCTGGGCTACTTTAGAGTTGCCTTTTAATTTGATAAGCATGCCTTTCAGACCCATGTAGACAGCGGTAAGACGTGCAAACTCAAAACAACAAGTGACTGAGTCAGGGGTTTAAACCAAGAATCTGAGCTGTCCATGCTGCTCACTAATAATAGTAATAATAATTATAATAATAAAACATTTTGCAAGACACATAGGTGTTTCAGAGTTTGCAATTGATAAAAAAAATGGTTTTGGTTAAAAACCCGAAAGGGTTACTTGAAGTAAAATATTAGACATAAAGTGGTTAAGCTAGGGAAAAAAGGCCATTGATGTAAAGCACTGAAAAAAGTTGCCTGTGACCCAAGGAGTGCCTATGTGTGGTGAGGCACTAAATGAGTGGAAGATGGGGGTGACCTCAGGAATTGTATGAGAGAGAAAACAAAATGGGTTTGCATGAATCAGAAAATGGTTCAATATGGCTTATAGAGTGCAGCATACAACATAAAGTAATTACTTCATTCATGGCAAAATTAATTATTTGAATGTTTTATTAATGATCTTAAATGGTAAGTTTGGTATTTTTCAAGTTAAGGTTATTCCTTCACAAATATGCTCTATTTACATTTGCCCCACGTAATTGTGTTCTAAAGTTAATTGCCCACACTGGCACGTAACATTGTAGTCCATGGGGCGTAGAGGAAAAGCTTAAAAAACTTGTCAAATATGTTCATTTTTAAGCCAAGATAGTCGTTGAGTATTTCTCCATGATGAAGACAACTCTGTCTTAGCAGCCATATCGAGACAAGCTTGTGTCCCGTTTCAATACTCCATTCAAAGGCCATGTGGTAGCTAAGACCAAACTAGACTGAAGATAAATCGACAGCAACCTATGGACGCAAGATGCACTGCTACATATGCTATAATTATGATTTTGTTACACTCATTTCATTTTGTTTATTATTTGGGCATATTGTCTAAAATACATAAATGTGTAGCTCTTTCTATTGCCTGTTCTTCCACTCTATCTAATTGCCTCAGGTTATAGATAAAAAAGGGAAGGGGGAGAAAGTGGTGAAGTGCAGTACCTTACCGCAGAGTGGTAAAACTATGGGATTTAAGGCATGTAGGTAAAGACTACGTAATAAAGAGTCCTAAGTGGAAAACAGGGTCACCTAACACAAAACATTGCAAAGGTGAAGCAAAAATTTGGGTAGCTGCAACCACTACAAAGTTATCAAGGTTTACATCTTTCTTATGGCCAGCTCCTTGGGTAAAATGGCAGAAAGGAAAAGAAGAGTAGTGACAACTGCTTAGGCCTCTCATCCATATTACTAACCGAGAATGCTAAACCGGATGATGGACGCAGGCACATCCGGCAATGGGCCGTAGCTGCAAAAAGACGTACTGCGCAGGCGCAAAAAGAGTCCGCGAGGGTCGGCTGAGGAGCCGAGAAAGGCGGACAAAAGAGGGCGAGAGAGGCGGATGAGGGGCCGCGAGAGGCGGACAAGACCACAGAAAAAAGGAGTGAGCACAGGAAAAATTGAGAAATGAGGCGCAAAGAGCACCGAAAAAAGGAAACGGCACATAAAAAAGTATTCAAACGCAAGAAAAGCACGAAACACATTGCACACGAAACTAGACCCAAAAAAAAAAAAAAAGAGGCTCGCGCACAACAGCAAGGCACCCCCCCCCCCTACAGGCACCGGACGGGACACACACCAAGAGGGGGATTCAACAAGCCCATGGAACACAAAAAAAAGAACACAAAACCACCCCACAGACCCTACAAGCAAGGGACGGGACACACACAAAGAGGGGGATTCAACAAGACACAGGAACACAAAAAGAAAGAAGACGCTCGCGCAACAACAATCTTCACCCCCCCACCCCCACACACACACACATCCATAAGAAGTGACACCCAAAGCCACATATTCTAAAGTGAACATCAACACCTTCACACTAGACAGCATAGGTGTCAGCATAGGTGGATCTCCTTACAATAAAGCACTATTAACCGTTCAACTGCAGAAAAAGAAACATATTAACAGTGACTGCGATCCTTCTTATTACTTATCCATATTTCGCATGCTGAGAAAGAAACAAGTCATGAATACACGGTCACGGGTACAAAACGAAAAGGAAAGGATAACAGGAACAAACACACGAAAACGAAAGAAACAACAAAATAGACGGCTATGCAGCATAGGTGGATCTCATTACAATAAGGCACTATTAACCGTTCAACCGCAGAAAAGGCTCCATATTAACAGTGAGTGCAATTCTCCATATTACTTATCCATATTTCTAAAAGAAAAAATGTCGACTCCAAAAACGCAAAGCTCAACTAAAGCTTCTAACTAACGATGTACCTAAAAGTAAAAACTTTATGAACTGCATTAGATCCTACAATAGTTCATTTGCTTTTGCATATACCGGAGTAAATATCAGGCCACCAAAAGGCAATAGCCCATACTACTTTCGCATATGTGCACAAATACTGCATCGCATTGGAACAGTGCACCCTGAAACAAATCAACAACGCAAATATGCACAAATCTACATCCTAGATCCACATGACGCAAACTATCAATCAAAGTGCTGCATCGCAACAGGCACGGATTCAAAACGAAACACCTCCCGTCTCAGACATACGTTAATGGCAGCGAAGGCTACAACGGACTTCTCACACAGCACAGGCAAATCGATTACAGCTCCAAAACAACACGTCCCAAATACTACACATGCAACAACGCGCCTCTCAAACGGCACAAGAAAAACATACACCAGTAAAATTCATTCGGATTAATGAATGTCATTTGCAATCATTGTCATTCAGTTCACTTCCCTGAAGAAACAACTGGAAATACAAGTTATACATTTACACGTTGTTGTCAAAAGGGTCAACTTAGACTGCCTTCTTTACATTCATATACTGAATATCTACAGAGGCTTATAACTGACGATGTACCTGAAAGTGAAATCTTTATCAACTACATTAGATCCTACAAATCGGTATCCACTATGAACATTAACGGTGGCACTGCACGTGACATCCGTCTTGAAAAAATGTTGTTTATTGATGAATGTTCAATGGCATGAAGTCACTTACTCAACACCATTCATAAACTTCTACAAACGTTTATGAATAATAATATTCGATTTGAAGGAAAGGTACTTTTATGAGGAGGAGATTTTAGACAGTGATTAGCTATTCTTCCAGATGCCATGCACTCAGCTATTGTTCAGTGCACCTTAAAATACGCAGACAATTGGCATTGCTTTCAAAAGATACAGTTAGTAAAAAAGATACGATGTCCAGAACCAGATCATAACAATTGCTTATTACAACTGAGAGATGGTACACTCACCAATACAGCTGGACTTCAGGCACATATTATTACAATTCCTCAAGCCTTTATCTGCGACAACTTAGTTACAGTGACATTTCGAACAGCAATCTCATTAGACCAAATGCCCCTTTTAACACAACGCACTATATTATGTCCAAATAATATTAATATGGAAAACATTAATACCCAAGTCATTCCATTACTTCCTGGAGAGACACAACTCTTTCTAAGCTCTGACAAACTTGACTCTGATCACAACAATAACCATCTTAAATGACCTTACAATTTCTGAGCTGGAATTACCTTTTACACTTAAACGGCATGTACAAAGAAGTTTTCAAATAAACCTTTACACTGTGCCACACACTTTATTGTTTGCTTTCTATTTGCATCATCTACATCGTCACACTATTCTATATCTCATTCATACATCACGCTGTTTGTCATTCCCAACACCAGGGGTTGGCGAGCGAAGCGAGCAGGGGGCGGAGCCCCCTAGTAGGAAGAAGAATAAGAACAGCACCGCCATCTGCAGATTGGCAAAACAGAATGCCAATACCCTCCCAAGCTGACCTGTGCTAATGTTCTCACACCATACTGATTGTTATGATCACACAATAAAGTGCTACACACCGTGATGGTATGAGAAAAACAACATCTCCGGAGCCTCAAGCCAAACACAGGAGGTGCTTCAGTGGCGAAAAATGACGAGGGGTAAGTCTGAATAAAAAGCCATTGAGCAGCTGACTAATACTATAGGGTCATTGACATGCAACAGAATGGAAATGGAAATGTTCAGCTTGTTCTAGATGAACCACCTTTATATGAGGACCGATGTTATATAACTTTCCAATACTGATGCGCTGTGCAAGAAAGGACAGAGCCGGTTATACTTCCTTAGAAGGCTGGCTTCCTTCAACATCTGCAATAAGATGCTGCAGATGTTCTATCAAACAGTTGTGGCGAGCGCCCTCTTCTACGCAGTGGTGTGCTGGGGAGGCAGCATTAAGAGGAAAGACGCCTCACGCCTGGACAAACTGGTGAGGAAGGCAGGCTCTATTGTTGGCATGGAGCTGGACAGTTTAACATCTGTGGCAGAGCGAAGGGCGCTCAGCAGGCTCCTATCAATTATGGAGAATCCACTGCATCCACTAAATAGTATCATATCCAGACAGAAGAGCAGCTTCAGCGACAGACTGCTGTCACTGTCCTGCTCCACAGACAGATTGAGGAGATCGTTCCTCCCCCAAACTATGCGACTCTTTAATTCCACCCGGGGGGGATAAACGTTAATATTTAACATTATACATAGTTATTGTCTGTTTTTTCACCTGTATTATTATCCATCCATCCATCCATCCATCCATTGTCTCCCGCTTATCCGAGGTCGGGTCGCGGGGGCAGCAGCTTGAGCAGAGATGCCCAGACTTCCCTCTCCCCGGCCACTTCTTCTAGCTCTTCCGGGAGAATTCCAAGGCGTTCCCAGGCCAGTCGAGAGACATAGTCCCTCCAGCGTGTCCTGGGTCTTCCCCGGGGCCTCCTCCCGGTTGGACGTGCCCGGAACACCTCACCAGGGAGGCGTCCAGGAGGCATCCTGATCAGATGCCCGAGCCACCTCATCTGACTCCTCTCGATGCGGAGGAGCAGCGGCTCTACTCTGAGCCCCTCCCGGATGACTGAGCTTCTCACCCTATCTTTAAGGGAAAGCCCAGACACCCTGCGGAGGAAACTCATTTCAGCCGCTTGTATTCGCGATCTCGTTCTTTCGGTCACTACCCATAGCTCATGACCATAGGTGAGGGGTAGGAACATACATCGACTGGTAAATTGAGAGCTTCGCCTTGCGGCTCAGCTCCTTTTTCACCACGACAGACCGATGCAATGCCCGCATTACTGCGGATGCCGCACCGATCCGCCTGTCGATCTCACGCTCCATTCTTCCCTCACTCGTGAACAAGACCCCGAGATACTTGAACTCCTCCACTTGGGGCAGGATCTCGCTACCAACCCTGAGAGGGCACGCCACCCTTTTCCAGCTGAGGATCATGGTCTCGGATTTGGAGGTGCTGATTCTCATCCCAGCCGCTTCACACTCGGCTGCGAACCGATCCAGAGAGAGCTGAAGATCACGGCCTGATGAAGCAAACAGGACAACATCATCTGCAAAAAGCAGTGACCCAATCCTGAGCCCACCAAACTGGACCCCCCTCAACACCCTGGCTGCGCCTAGAAATTCTGTCCATAAAAGATATGAACAGAATCGGTGACAAAGGGCAGCCCTGGCGGAGTCCAACTCTCACTGGAAACGGGTTCGACTTGCTGCCGGCAATGCGGACCAAGCTCTGGCACCGATCGTACAGGGACTGAACAGCCCTTATCAGGGGGGCCGGTACCCCATACTCTCGGAGTACCCCCCACAGGATTCCCCGAGGGACACGGTCGAATGCCTTTTCTAAGTCCACAAAACACATGTAGACTGGTTGGGCAAACTCCCATGCACCCTCCAGGACCCTGCTAAGGGTATAGAGCTGGTCCACTGTTCCGCGACCAGGACGAAAACCACCCTGTTCCTCCTGAATCCGAGGCTCGACTATCCGACGGACCCTCCTCTCCAGGACCCCTGAATAGACTTTTCCAGGGAGGCTGAGGAGTGTGATCCCTCTGTAGTTGGAACACACCCTCCGATCCCCCTTCTTAAAGAGGGGGACCACCACCCCGGTCTGCCAATCCAGAGGCACTGTCCCTGATGTCCATGCGATGTTGCAGAGGCGTGTCAGCCAAGACAGTCCTACAACATCCAGAGCCTTGAGGAACTCCGGGTGTATCTCATCCACCCCCGGGGCCCTACCACCAAGGAGGGTTTTGACCACCTCGGTGACCTCAGTCCCAGAGATGGGGGAGCCCACCTCTGAGTCCCCAGGCTCTGCTTCCTCATTGGAAGGCATGTTAATGGGATTGAGGAGGTCTTCGAAGTATTCCCCCCACCGACCCACAACATCCCGAGTCGAGGTCAGCAGCGCACCATCCCCACCATATACAGTGTTGACACTGCACTGCTTCCCCTTCCTGAGACGCCGGATGGTGGACCAGAATCTCCTCGAAGCCGTCCGAAAGTCATTCTCCATGGCCTCCCCAAACTCCTCCCACGGCCGAGTTTTTGCCTCAGCAACCACCAAAGCCGCATTCCGCTTGGCCTGCCGGTACCTATCAGCTGCCTCCGGGGTCCCACAGGACAAAAGGGTCCTGTAGGACTCCTTCTTCAGCTTGACGGCATCCTTCACCGCCGGTGTCCACCAGCGGGTTCGGGGATTGCCGCCACGACAGGCACCGACCACCTTACGGCCACAGCTCCGGTCAGCTGCCTCAACAATAGAGGCACGGAACATGGCCCATTCGGACTCAATGTCCCCCACCTCCCTCGGGACATGGTCGAAGTTCTGCCGGAGGTGGGAGTTGAAGCTACTTCTGACAGGGGGCTCTGCCAGACGTTCCCAGTAGACCCTCACAACACGTTTGGGCCTACCACGCCTGACCGGCATCCTCCCCCACTATTGAAGCCAACTCACCACCAGGTGGTGATCAGTTGACAGCTCCGCCCCTCTCTTCACCCGAGTGTCCAAGACATGTGGCTGCAAGTCCGACGACACGACCACAAAGTCGATCATCGAACTGAGGCCTAGGGTGTCCTGGTGCCAAGTGCACATATGAACACCCCTATGCTTGAACATGGTGTTCGTTATGGACAATCCGTGACGAGCACAGAAGTCCAATAACAAAACACCGCTCGGGTTCAGATCAGGGGGGCCATTCCTCCCAATCACGCCCTTCCAGGTCTCACTGTCATTGCCCACGTGAGCATTGAAGTCTCCCAGCAGAACGAGGGAGTCCCCAGAAGGTATGCCCTCTAGCACCCCCTCCAGGGACTCCAAAAAGGGTGGGTACTCTGAACTGCTGTTCGGTGCATACGCACAAACAACAGTTAGGACCCGTCCCCCCACCCGAAGGCGAAGGGAGGCTACCCTCTCGTCCACCGGGGTAAACCCCAATGTACAGGCTCCAAGTTGGGGGGCAATAAGTATACCCACACCTGCTCGGCGCCTCTCACCGGGGGCAACTCCAGAGTGGTACAGAGTCCAGCCCCTCTCAAGGAGATTGGTTCCAGAGTCCAAGCTGTGCGTCGAGGTGAGTCCGACTATATCTAGCCGGAACCTCTCAACTTCGCGCACTAGCTCAGGCTCCTTCCCCTTCAGAGAGGTGACATTCCACGTCCCAAGAGCCAGTTTCTGTAGCCGAGGATCGGACCGCCAAGGTCCCCACCTTCGGCCACCACCCAACTCACACTGCACCCGACCTCCTTGGCCCCTCATTCTTTAATTTAATATTATTTATTGTATCAGTATGCTGCTGCTGAAGAATGTGAATTTCCCATTGGGATTAATAAAGTATCTATCTATCTATCTATCTATCTATCTATCTATCTATCTATCTATCTATCTATCTATCTATCTATCTATCTATCTATCTATCTATCTATCTATCTATCTAGTTTTAGCATATTTGAAAAGGGAAAGTTATTAACTGTGTCAGACATGTAGAATATTTCTCATAAAATAATATTATTTACATTTAAAAACAAGTTGCTAAAACCAAAAACTGCTGTAATGATAAGCTCATATTATTTTTTTGGTCCATGAAGAGAAGTTTAGAATCTGAATAGCAGGATTTAACATAAACATTTTGTTAACACTCAATGCTCTGTTACAGAGAATAAACCGAATGTGATTTTATTAATGAAATGTGTGGTAGCTAAGCAGTTGGCAGGGGGATCAGTCTCTTTGATGGACTGAATGGTCTCCTTGCATTTGTCAAATTTCTTATGTTCTTAAGTTCAATCTCCATCTCAGACTCACCGTGTGATCTCAGGAGTCGCTTGGCCTGCCTCCGCTTGAATCTGTTTTCTATACTTGAAGCACTTTTCGTGGAAGGTGATATATTTCATACAATAAAATCTTGCAGACTGAGATAATGAACAGACTCTACAGGAATGCTCCACGTATACAAATGGGTACATAAAGTGCTTTGGTATGCTGGTCACCATGGCCAGTGCTATATAACTTCTTCGGTCTGTGCTCCCACAGTGGGAACTTGATAACCACAGCACAGCACGAATAAAATACTTTGAAATGGAGTTCACCATGAAATGTGCCTCATTAAATAAACATCATGGTTGTGAATTATGGTATTTTACATTGCAACTTGTCCAGTTATAGGTGAAGGACTTTAGTGCCCCACAACCCTAAAATGCAGGCTACGAAAATGAATAGATTTATATGACTTTGGCTTAAGCTATGCTGTTTGAATTTTCAAATCTCTGCAATGCACATTAAAGAAATGAAATAGGCAAGTCTGGAAACTACAAAATGTTCAAGGTGACTTGAAGTTGAACTCCATAAGCAATTGTACAGCCCAGTGACATACTGTAAGCCTTCTGTATGTAATTCTGAATTCCGCACTCACAGACAATGCAGCCAAATGCTATTACATTCACATTTGCTGAAAGCCATACTCAAAGCTGATGCTTCCATTTATTTCTGTATTTTGAGTGCTGGCATGCATTATGGAAGAGGCTATGTGGAAAAAATAAACTACATTAGAAGCCAGAACAGAATATCCCCAAATATTTAATGGTATAACCAAAACGCTAATACTTCACATATGGTCATAAACCCGAGGGGCAGAAAATTTGATTTATAAATATGACTCAATCCACATACATCATTGTCATTGTGCATCATTGCCATTACTGTGTTTGCTCCAAAATATTTGCTATTTGTCACATATTCACCAGGCACTAATTTAAAATCACAGTCCATGAAGAAATTATTTTAATTGTTAATGTACAAAATGAGCAGTGAGAGGGTTTAACTTGGTAAAACCATTCAGAATTTTTCATTTTATAAAGTGAGATCTCCGTTGGGAAATTCTGTGCAGCTCAAGCGTGAACTTTTTCCTTCAAAAATTCAAATCTTCATTTCTCTTTTGGCTGTCAGTGACAGCATTGGAAGAGTTGTGCCGTGATGCCACTGCCAGCTCAAAATGGCTGAGATTGTCAGCATATAATCAGGTAATTTACCACTGCAATTATTCATTCATCCCTGCAACCCTGAACTGAATAAGCAATCAGAAAGTGGATGGATGCATGGAAGAAGGGACGGAATCAATCATTTGCTTAGTTTCTGAACCCAGTTATTCACAATGCAGAGTTACGTTAGACTGGAATCTATCCAAGCAGCAGTAGCTGCAAAGCAGGAAGCAATCCACTGTAGCTGTTTTATAACACACTTAACCCATTTCAGGGTTGTTAGGGTCTGCAGTCTCTCTCAAACAACAAAGGGCATAAGGTTGAAACAAATCTAAACTTAGGGGACACTGACCTGTACAACCTCACTACTATTGCTAGGCAAGACAATCGGAAGTGTGCAACACATGACGCTATCACCGCAGTTGTATAAAGATCAGCATGTGCATTAATGCTGCATTGACCTCTTTTGACCTTAAGGGTTTTTGACATTATTGCTTTGAAAATTCATACCCAAAAACAAATGGCTTTTGTGATGGTGCGGGTCAGCTCCTTGCTCCCTCTGCCATAACGGGAGCCTTTTGAATCCAACACAGTCGATAGCAAAACCGGATGAGCATGGCTGATGACAAATCACACTTGGAGCAAGGGGATAGTGTAAATGTGAATCAGTGCTTTTATTAAAAACCAAGTCCAAAACAAGCGTTCAAAAAGTGCAGTGTTCAGAAAATAGTTCAATAAATAATCCATAAAAAGGTGTATCTGTGGAGGTTAAAATCAGCATAAACAAATCTATTAAAAACGAGGTGAAAATCAACTGGCAGGAAACTTTCGTTGCTAAAAATCCCGTGTCTTTTTCCTCACTGGTGGCTCCTCCGCATATCCCATATGGGCCTTGCCGGAGAGGAGTTGCTCTACTGACACATGCAGCTGACCTTCTGCAGATCTGGATCCCAGCTATCCCATGGCTACGACCTGGCTCCATCGCCAAACCTAGGCTTGGACCCCAACGGCCATGGCGCTCACATTGGAGCTCCCCTCCCAAGCCTCCTTGACTTCCGCTGCCTTCCCGGTTTTCCACGGCAAGTCAAGTCAAATAGGTGCCATATGTTTTACGTGAGTTATCTTGTAAAGTTCTCCATAGTCAAGTGTATGCTGGTCTGTGCTCAGGAAACCTGGCAGCATAAGCCTTGCTTGGAGGGCACGATGAGCCGACTTAAAAAACAAATGGTGAGAAAGTGAAACAACATTTTTTACTAACTGAGTCCACAATACAAAAGAATAATTGAAGAACATTAAGGAGAAAATTAAGATGAAGGTATCCATGAGTTCATAATTCAAAACACATCAAGGTTCTGCAGTGCAAAATTAATTGTCGATAATCCAAAACAAAAAAAAGTTCAAAATTCACAATAATCCACTTACTAAACACAGCTTGAATGACAATTGCTGCAAAGACACTAACCATGCAGTACTAAAGCAATGCCGCCTTACTTCTCCAATGCCTCATGGGCATAAACCCAGCAAAATGAACAAAGGCCTAATCCTGATACTCGATCATACACCGCACAAATTAAATTGTTTATCATCTTTACCATGAAGCATGTTCTCCTCCCTTTAAAACTGTATGAATGACCTTTGGAGCAAAGAGTTTTGATCTCGATCTTTTACAAATTTCTGTATAGGCTCTTAAATTCTACCTTACTTTGTTCATTCATCTATTGTCAAGGTGGCCAAATACGTTTATTGGTTATGTCAAGTAAAATTGGGCCCTGATGTACTTACACAATAATTTTAACTTAAAAGGCACTCAATAAGTATTAAGAATTATCTCTCCAATTTTCACACAAAAACTTAACAAATATCTGTAATCTATTTGCCTCCCCTTTTCAGGTATCTTTCTTTTTATAATGATAAAGGCAGAGAAAAGCCAAGCAAAATGACACCTTTTATTGGCTAACTAGAAAGATTACAATATGCAAGCTTTCGAGGCAACTCAGTCTCTACATTCATAATGGCTAACACGGTACAACACCCTAGTACTATAATGATAAGGGAAACAGAATTTTACAAAACGGTTTGTGGAGGTCATTTAGTACAACAACTGAGCTTTTTCTAGTGTTGTGAAATGTACAATCTTGTCGTTTTCAGTAGTCATTTTGTTGAGACTCTTCTACTTGTAGTAGCTAATGCTGTCTCATGCCACAAAGTCCTGTCCTTGCCTGAAATCTACCTGCCAGGTCCAACTCAATGAGAACATGAGATGTTAAACACTAAACCCTGCACACATGTAGTAGAGCTCTGTCATCTGGTTTTACCTCAGGTTGAGGCTCTTAACTGTATCTTATAACATTTATTCATTCTTTGTTTAAATGGTGCTTTTTGATTATCAGTTCATAAAGGACCCAGACACAATATCAACAGTACTGGGCACAACACAGGAGCCAAACCTGAGAGGCACATTAGTCCAGTGGAGGGTGCACTCATTCCCATACCCACACTTATTGCTTCTTGGCCAAAGTAGAGTTGCTAATTGACCTAATTGTTAGTCTTTGTGATGGGAAAGAAAATCAAAATTGTCAAAAAAGTACCCAGGCAATTGAAGTGAAGATGTACACCATCTACAAAGACAGTGACCACTGCGAATGTCTCTAATATATATCACTATATATATGGAAGGAATGAGTCTGCTTATTGGAACGAAGTGGAACAGTTGTCTGGGTGTTGCTGAAACAACCATCTGGTTCTTAACACCACCAAAACCAAGGAGCTGATCATTGACTTCAGGAGGATGAAAACAAATATTTAGCTCCTTTTTATTGATGGGAATTGTGGGGTGAGGGACTCGAAATTGTGGTTCCTGGGTGTGCACATGCAGGAGGACCTGAATTGGAGCGTTACCACCACAGAGCTGGTAAAAAAGGTACAGCAGAGACTTTACTTCCTGAAGACCCACAGGAAGAAATATTTTCACTCAAAAACTCTCCTTCTTCTATTGCTCCATAGAGTGCATATTGACTTGCTGCTTCAGTGTGTGGTTTGTCAGCTGCACAGCACCATAGGAAAGCACTCCAGAGGTTCGTCACCACTGCTCAGAATATCATTGGATGTCCTCTCCCATCCTTGGAAGATCTTTACAGTTCCCGTTGACTGAAAAAGGCCTGGAGCATAATTAAAAATCTGTCCCACCCTGGTCTCTTTGAACTGCTGCCTTTGGGTAGATGCTTCAAGACAATAAAAACATGGACAAATAGACTAAAAAATAGCTTTTATCCAAAGACCATGACTGCACTAAATACCATCATTGTGAAAAATGATTTGTTGTGTAATATGATGTTTGATTTGCTTTTCCACTTTTAGACTCTCCTTTATAAATCTCCATTTTTATATGTTTTTGTAGTATTCTAATTCTTGCTGTTTTGCTGCACTGATAGGATTGTATCCAATTTCATTGTACTTGTGCAATGACAATAAAGCTATTCGATATTCAATATCAAATCACAATTCCCCTGAAGTACCATGGACAAACTTTTTTATGTGTATAAGAAACTTTTTCAAGGCAAACTGCTTAATTCCAATCATTGACACAACTTTCATTAGAAAAGTCAATTAGTTAAAGTAAAACAAAGAAGTATTAAGCCTGAGGTTTGAAAGTGGATATAGTAGGGAGGCTCAACCTTAGAGATTTTGGAATGAAAATGTTAGTGAATTTATTGTAACTTCCTTTACACTAATCAGTGAAGTTGGAGGTATAATTTTAAAAAGTTATCTGAATGATAAGGGCTTCTTTATAAAGTGGAGAAGCTATGATTACAATTTTTGCTGATGTTAACCATAGAAAATCAGATGTGATTTTGGGCTAATCAGAGATGCTCACTTGACATTTTTTAAAAATTGGTGGGCACATGTTCTTGCAGTCCCTGCTAGAAATTACACCTTTATTATAAGTATACCATTGCTGCCTTGAATACTGTCTGCATTGAGATTCCTCACTTCTATTTAAAACTGAGAAGAACACCCTCAAGTTGCTGACTGAATACATTGGCCTACTTAGAAATGCAAAGACAGCAAACAAAACAAATCTGAAAATCATCATTTATTACAGCTTAACTTGTTACCCAATTTCAAAATTATTTCAAGTACTTGTCAATTGCATGAATGTATCGTGAGCCTTAAAGAGACTGATTTAAGGGGAACACTGAGATAGGACATCGATGGAACAAAAAAAGCGAATCGTCTTCTGTCTTCCTTCATGGGCCTGACAGTTTGGAAAAAATGTCATCAATTTTGAACTAGTAAGTGACAGAGACTTATTGAAGTGACTGAAGCAGGAACAAGCTATCATTCATAGAAATATATATATTTTATGGACAGGGGTTGATTTGTCTTGTAAAACTTGACTTATTTGTATGGAATTTTGTTACTAAAATCAATAAAATCCAAAAAATTAAAAAATATATACAGTATATATTCGCGTATAAGTCGGGTCTTGAAACCCGAAAAATCGATCATAAAATCAGGCCCTGTCTTATACGCACATTCAAAAATACGACACTTAATTTTTTTTTACATCTTCTTGCTTCCTCCAATCTCGCACCAGTTTCTCAAATGCATCGAATTTTGTTGCACCAGCACAGTTACCAATTTCTTTTGCCACTTCAATGACTTTTAATTTAAAACCAGCTTCATATTTTCTTCCGATCGAACGCTCCATCGTAGATAAGGGATGCTCTTACGATAAAGGTGTATGAAGGTGTGAGATACAAAAAACACAAATCAGTGTAAACGTCGCTTTGGAATAGTTTGGGTATTATCGTGTGGTCACGTAGGCACAATACATAGAAAGAAAAGGCAGTGTGCTCTGTGGTTATTCTCTCAGGTGGCGTTAGCATATCATCATCTCTTGGATCAATAGCGTGAGTTTTCCGCATTTGACTTATATGACTGACATTATAAAATAGCAGAATTTATATGGTAAAATCAAGCCCCGACTTATTCACGGGAGAACTTATACGCGAGTATATACGGTATATATATTTTTCCATCAGCTTTAAAAAAAGTTTGGGTGCCCAAACCTTTTCACATGTCCATATTTTTTCATTACACACTTTTAACATATCATTATGGCATTTAAACTCTTTTTATTAGTTTGCAAGCCCAAGTGTCCACAGCCAAGGGCACAACCTTCTGTTAAGACACTTCATAATAATATACCAAGATGGACCCGGGCGTCTGAGGAAATAGGCAAGAGACTTTGGTTCCAAAATCTAAATGAAGTTTATTAATATAAAAAAAAAAAAACACCCAAAGAATTCAAATGTTCAAAGTGATACAGTACATCAATAAATAACCCTTCTTTAAACATCAAGTAGTGCTTTTAAAATAGTGTCTTGGGATGTTCCGATAAATAATTCCAATAAATAATTAAATAAATACCTTGAGTATTCCCTTTTCCCTCATCAGGACGTCATTCCACCACATCCCGGTCTGCCACTTCTGCCAGTACCTCCTGAACTGTACTGCCATCTCAGTCATTCACAGCAACTCGCTGGGCGCCTTGACCTCTAACCTAATGACGTAACACTATGGATCCGCATAACAGTATATTGATCCCTTGGCCTCACTCCATCCTCATCTGCTCCATTGCTCAACAGATTTGAACTTCGCCACATCCTGGAACCTCCATACCAGCCCTAGCCATCTATCCTGCCCCCTTTACAAAGCTCAACAGAGCCGACACTGTCTGTCCTGCCTTTTGCTCCCAGAAAATATACTGTCCACAAAGTGAACGCTTGCTCTCTTGTTTTCATTGTCTTTCCATCTGTCCTCTCCTTTTCTTTCTTTTTCCTGAGCACTAACTCAGCCGACACAAGTTAATCCGTAGTTAGTTTCTTCATAATTGACTAAAGCCCAAATGATTGCATATATTCACATGTGCACTGCTTGCCAGTGGTTAAGCCACTGAACTGTGCTTAAAAACCATCAAAACCAATAATAAATTAATTCAATAACTCACCCCCCAGACTTTTCTTACCACAGTATAGCTGCTGAACTACTAAAAGTAGGGGTTTATAAATCTAGACATACAAATGAAATAACAAACAAAAATGCTAGATTAAAGAATCACCCAAATAACAAAAATAAAGGATCTTGAAAACAGAATAATGGCATGCCAAACAAAACAGTGTGAGAGATGAAAGGAAATACTGTATATTTTGAGGCTGAATACAGAGACAAAGGCTGAAACAAATAAAAGAAAGTACATAAAAGCCAATGCTCGGCAGTGCTGAAGAAAATAATGATAGAATTAGGCATTAAAGAGGCAACACTGGCATGGTGCATCTCGATTAGCTTAATTACACAGCATTATCATTTGAGTTTTAAAGGTCAAGCCATGATACCAATGAACCTACAAACTTGCTTGCATCTATAATTCACTAAAAATAATGATTTGGTTTAACCACTGAACCAATCAGCAACTATTTAATCATATTCACATCCTGAAACTAATTCTTCCTCAAATATCATCTGTTTTAAGTTACTTGATAAAGGATCTCGACATATATTAGAGTTGCCAAATTTTGTTAATAATTGAATGCTTATGGGCTAACTCTGTGAAACGTATAAACACACATGTGTGAATGAAACTTCAGTGTGAGAGACCCCAGGGATCATTGTGGTTTGTTATATTCGATCCAAAAAATTGAATAAAGCAAATTTATTCCTTGAACTAATTTCTAAGTTATGCTTCACTCTTACTGGTTGTAAATTTAAAATTACCCAGATCTCGTTTTTTTTTTCAAGCAAACCAAACAATAGATGTGTTGTTTGTAGACATGGCTTGAAAGAAGATGTTTTTGATTTGTGTGGTTATTTAAGATAACAGGATAATTAAAGGTAAAACTACAACACACATTTTTATTCCCCCACACTCAACTTCTTTTGTAATTCTGCTATACACTTGCAGCATTAGGATTTCCAATTTTGTAATTTACAATCAGAACATCAGCAGAGCTAAAACCTTGAAATCTCCGTTAGCTCTTCTCCTGAAAAAACACTGAGATGAACAGACCAGGCCACTCTGTCTTTATAATTCCTTGGTAATGCAAAATAATTTAAAATCTAAAATTCCTCCAGCCTGACCCCAGTCAAAGGTGAAAAGAAGGAATCCTCAACACTGGCCGACTCCTTTTAATTCACAGTTCAATTGCAACTGTCTCCAGCTTTGTTGAGCTCCTTGTTCAGTAGGAAGAAGTCAAACCCAATATAGCAGCATCATTATGAGCCTACAATCTTGTTGTTTTGGCCTTGTGATCATATATAAAGATGGAGATGTTGATGGATCGGCAAAATGAAATCTTTATCCAAGTATATAGATTGTTCCTGCTTTATAATAATAGTTAGGAACAAAATTTAAACAACTGCTCCTGCTGCACTGATTCATTGGTTACTTTCAGACTCTCCCATAACCCTGCATGTGAACTTCTTCTTCTTTCGGCTGCTCCCATTAGGGGTTGCAACAGCGGATCATCTTCTTCCATATCTTTCTGTCCTCTGCATCTTGCTCTGTTACACCCATCACTTGCATGTCCTCTCTCACCACATCCATAAGCCTTCTCTTAGGCCTTCCTCTTTTCCTCTTCCCTGGCAGCTCTATCCTTCGCAGCCTTCTGCCAACATATCCAGCATCTCTCCTCTGCACGATTGCACCAATGCAATCTCGCCTCTCTGACTTTGTCTCTCAACCGTCCAACTTGAGCTGACCCTCTAATGTACTCATTTCTAATCCTATCCATCCTCATCACTCCCAGTGTGAACAAGAGTCTAAAATACTTCTCCACTTAAGACAGATGCTGCTTATTGACTGGTAGACAGCAAGCAACGCCTATACAGGTAACTGTTAGATTTTCTCCTTCTTATCACTTCACAATCAACTAAGACCTACTGAGCTGACTGCCAGAGATCATAATACAATGAAGCTAAAAGGAGAAGTTAAACCAGCAGAATGAATGGATCAAACGCATGTACGATTGTACCAGTGACTTTGGTGTAATCTGAAATATGCACCGCCATCACATTATTTCAGTGGTGACCAGATTTTCAAAGTCCCTTGTACCCTAAGCACATGGTTCCAAAATGCAACACAACTCATTTATCCAGAGTATGCTAGATGCATATGAAATTGAAGACCCATTTCCCCCATTTGGTATTGTGCGCCTTTTAAAAATTCATATGGAAGTCCATTCCCCCTTAGAGTATCATGTACCTTGCAAAAATGTTCAATCCCAGTACACTTTGCATAAAACTGGACACGATCTCTTACCAAGACACAGAGCCTGAAATTGGCACAGTAAAATATTTTTCATAATTCTTGCATAATGATGACACTTTTCCTATTTTTTATAGAAACCAGACCTGTAGTATCGTTGCATTAAGGGCAAACAGAACATTGACATAAGCCTTTTTCATGTCTGCACAGACAATGTCAAAGTCTCATGATGACACAAATAACTGGAAGAGAGAAAAAAACGCTTCTTCCAAATTTGAATTTTGGCCACCCCTTTTTTCAAGGAGCCCACTGCAGGTTAAGCTATGGAGTCTGAGGAGTGTGATCCTTCAGCAACTGAAGCACTCCCACTTGTGGATTACCATCCCAATTAGTCAGCATTGAGGCGTTATTCCAACCTTAGACACAAAACCAACAAGAAAGTGCCATAATATTCATCACTTTCTGCATTTTCCAGCCAGATCTCATCCACCCCTGCTGACTGGCCAATATATCATTTTTTTAAAAAAAACAGTGACCTCTGACATTAAAAATAGATCTGGTCCAAGGAGGAGGGCTTGTTGGCTTGTTTTTCTCAAAGTCCCCTCACCACTTCTAGACAATATCCTCTTGACATCAACATTTTCTAAACTCTGTGAGAACAGGATAGGTCACCAGCTACACTTCTTAAGTCATTGATGGAACTAATAATCTGACCCTTGGTTTAGGCAATGCAGTCTGTTGCAATATAACAGGATTTCAACTTCACAGCATATCTTTTTTGTTAATGCAGAATGAAATTATAGCTTAAAGCCTAATTTCAAGATTATTATTCTTCAAGATGCAAGAACAATAAAAAAAGCTTTGAGCCTGAGGTACAGCAGTGATCAATAAGAAGTTTAAGAGACATATGCAGAGTTAAAAAATAATCCTTTTCAAACTGAACTATTCACTTCCAATGCCTTGATTCAAGTAGCCAAGCATTTTCAATGCAAGCAACATACATTTTTGTACCTGATGATGTTAGGTTAGGTTCCATCCCCCAGCAACCTCGGTTATGAGGTAAAAGGACAGTTCTATTATAATTCACATTTGAAAAAAAAAACGGTTTAAGTTGATTGGATGGATGCATGGTATCAATTAGTGAACACGGCAGTAATAGGCTGAAAGCTAGCAAAACAGTATATGACACTCACTGTGTGCAAAGATCTTACACGACTCAATAAAATCTGATTTGGCACAAGTTATCTGGGCGCTAAGTGTTTATTTGTTTGTGAAAACACTCCATGACATTACAGTAAAACTAACAAGTGCTCAAATAAAAATTATGTTTTGCGTGGCCTCCCATTAACTGCAAAATTAAAGAAATTCACTTTGTTACACTGCTGTAGAATTTTTTCAAGTAGCCCTGTGGTAGAACCTTCAAGATTCTTTCAGCTTTTGCCATAATTCTCCTTTTAACTCTTTCAGATAATGATGACATCAGCGGGTATCACAATGATCTGACAACACAGCAGCATTCTACAGTTTACTTAATTTTTTTGAGACGTGAAAGTTGCATGAATTTGCATTATAGTCTTTAGCAAAAGAGGGACATATACTACACTGGACTATTCATTTTTTCAAATGTTTTGCTTCTTGAAAATTTTTTGTGAGTATGCTAGACAGTTGCGAATTGAACACAAACATAGTTTAAGATTGATTGTATCACATGGGAATTTGGAGAAGCATGAAGTTATTTTTTTTAATTTAGTGTGTTTAAATTGCTTATTGATGCTGACACATTGCATTAGTCCAATTGAGTGAAAATGTTTTACTGCTGATTTTCGTTTGTTGTCAGTACCTATTGTGTCTTGTTATTGTGTCCAAAAATAGTTAGCCAGTATTAATGGATTCCATCTTCCCCGATACTGCTTTTCCACCTTTGCAATATCCCGGTGAAACCTGTCATCACGTTTGTCCCTTACTGCACCAACAACAGCAGTGAATGCAGAAAGTTAATCTTTATAAACATGTTGCACTTCGACGGTTTTGTATGCTTGAAGCATGTTCTCAACCAGCTGGTTCTCTAGAGTTGCCAAGAAAAATTTCAACATCACTATTGAATGCCTTTTCATGTGATTTCCTCCAGCCTCACTAGCAGATCTTCAAACCGCTTGCCATTAATGACGTGCCTGTTTTGTGGCGCAATAAAAATGCCTTCCGTAGAGTTGGAATTAATCAAAAATCAAAATTCCTTGCTTTTCTTCTTCATTGCTTTCAAAACTTTTTTCATCATTCTGAGTTTTATATGAAGAGGAGGCAACAATATATTTGTTGAGTTTGCAGGTGGTTTATGTGCCACAGTTTCCTGGCCTGGAATCAAATACTTATAGAGCTGCCATATTTTTTTCAATATAATAAGACCCTTTATTACCAAAAACACTTGGTATATGTGAGCTGCATTCCTAGTAGCTAGTTGTGCCATTAGTTTTATATAATCACAGATGTTTCAGTTGTAGTTCTTGTATACGTATATTTATAATACGAGAGGAAATCTCAGAAATAGGCAAGAGCCGTAAATGGTATGTGACCGGGAGATTTAAACCATTTAAAATACACCCAAAAGTGCTCCAGAGGCAAATCTTTGTTATCCAGTGTTATTCGTTAGTTAATGCTTACCTTAAGGTAGTCTGCATACTGAAAAAACCCTGTTATGGCCTCACCAAAAATACCACTGGTAATTAGAGCACCGAATAGATCTTAATTATGTTTGCAGTGTGTAAAAAGTTGTAATCATGCTGCCAGATAAAGTTTTTGTCAATGTATTTCCAAAGGTACAGCATTATGCATCAAATTTATTTATGTTTATCTGTAGCCATCTTTTGTTTATTCTGAGCAGATTTCCTACAGTGCTGGCTGAAATGATGTCCCAGACCATGATAGAGCCACCACTATGCTTCACAGAAGACTACGAGCAGGCATCATCATATTTCTTGCCAACTTATCTTCTGACATGTCAGTATCATGACATCACTTGGTAAGACCTTTTGTCACTGGCTGTTTCTCCTTGTTTGATGGGCTTACTGCAATGTTTTTCAGCTTATTCTGCTTATTAATAAACTTATAGCTGCAACATGCCCTACAAGGTGTTTTCACTTAAGATTTCTTTGCGTGGTCAAAACATCTGCTTTGGTGCCAATTTTTTTTTTACGACCACAGCGGCAGCACGTGTGCATCATGACATCCTACATCTCCCCAGTTTTTGCAAAGTATAAGTAATCTGGTTACTATTTTTGCTTATTTTTCCCCAATACCTTTGTGTAAATACATTGTATATCTGATTAAAACTTTTGAACGTTGGCTCCCATTGTAAAATCGCAGCACCGGACAACGTTCATATACTGCCAGAGATAGTCGGAACACTGCGGTCTAGTGCATCAGCTCCACCGACGGTAAGAGCCCAATGGCGGCATCGAGAAAATAAACAAATTAAAGTAGCATGGAGGTATTCAGGCAAGGTTTCAGAAGCTACCCACAATCTACCTCTGCTGAGCATTTTTGTCACCAACGTTTCGTCTCTGTCAAAAAAACAAGACAAACTATGACTCTGGATCATATTACACACACGTATTATGGGCTGCAACATCATGATTTGCACAGAAAATGACTGTATCCTGGACATCGCTATTGAGCTGGAGGGGTGCACTGTCTTCAGGGCCAACCGAATATTAGAGAACACGAGAGACATCAAAGGTGGAGGTCTGTGTATTTACAATATGTGAACAATGCTTGGTGTGCAGACACTATTGTAATGGAAAGGCATTGCTTTACTGATCTGGAATATCTGATGATTAAATGTAAACTTTTTGCTTACCCCGGGAATTCACGTCTATTATTATCACTGCCATGTATGTACCACTGGATGCCAACACTAGACTTGCAAAGAAAGAACTGCATGCTGCTCTTAGTAAACAACAAATGGCACATCCAGATGGGACTTTCATTACTACAGGTGATTTCAATCATTGCAACTTTAGAACTGTATTCCCCAAATTTCATCAAAACATCTACTGCCCCACCCAAGGAGAGAGAATCTGAGATCAGGTGTATACAAACACTGTGGAAGCCTACAAGGACTTTCTGCTCCCCCACCTTGGACAATCAGATTACCTCTCCCTACAGATTAAGATCTGCCCTAACCAGAAGCCATGATGGATGAATAGAGAGGTTAGACTCCTGCTGAAGGCTAGGGATGCTGCTTTCAGATCTGGTGACCCTGAGAGCTATAGCACATCCAGGGTCAACCTAAAAAAGGGCAATGTAACAAATAAAGACATACAAAATATTTATCAACTTATATGCTAGATATCACTCATTTTACACTCCACTACACCATCTCATTAATTTAAATGAGGTGTGTTGTTGGTGGAATTTAACAAATGTTTTAAAATGGCTGTGGTGCCCTGAGGTGGTGTCTGGGAGCCAAATCTGTGCTGTTCTAGCCATTTCACAAAATATCAATGTTTTTGGTCTTGGTATATTTTATTGCATGAAGGTTTATGTGTTGTGGCGGGTGGCTAGGGGCTGTGCCCAGCTGGGACACCGAGAAGGACTAAAAGAGGGACTATGCCTCCCCTGGACCACGAGAAGGCAGCTGCCCTGGTTTGTGTTGGGGCCACGGGAATTGAGTATAGAAGCTCAACCCTATAGGGGCCCGTGGCCACCGCCAGGGGGTGCCCAGACGATGAGGGACCCTGGACGTCAGCACTTCCGCCACACCCGGAGGTGCTGGTGGAAGTATTACCAGGGACACCCGGGGTGCTTCTGGGTGCTCATGCGACAAGTGCCACAGGAAGCTCATCAGGAGGCACCTGGAGCATGTCCGGGTGGGCATAAAAGAGGCTGCCTCCCTCCAGTCATTAGCCGGAGTCGGGTGGAAGTGGACGAAGCTCGGAGGAGAGGAGTGAAGGCGGTGAAGACTGGACTTTTGAAAGGCCTGGACGTAAGGGTGATTGGTGGAAGGACACTGAGTTGTGTGCGGGACTATATTATCCATCCATCCATCCATCCATTCTCTTCCGCTTATCCGAAGTCGGGTCGCGGGGGCAGAAGCTTGAGCAGAGATACCCAGACTTCCCTCTCCCTGGCCACTTCTTCTAGCTCTTCCGGGAGAATTCCGAGGCGTTCCCAGGCCAGCATAGTCCCTCCAGCGTGTCCTGGGTTTTCCCCAGGGCCTCCTCCCGGTTGGACGTGCCCGGAACACCTCACCAGGGAGGCGTCCAGGAGGCATCCTGATCAGATGCCCGAGCCACCTCATCTGACTCCTCTCGATGCGGAGGAGCAGCGGCTCTACTCTGAGCCCCTCCCGGATGACTGAACTTCTCACCCTATCTTTAAGGGAGAGCCCAGACACCCTGCGGAGGAAACTCATTTCAGCCGCTTGTATTCGTGATCTCGTTCTTTCGGTCACTACCCATAGCTCATGACCATAGGTGAGGGTAGGAACATAGATCGACTGGTAAATTGAGAGCTTTGCCTTATGGCTCAGCTCCTTTTTCACCACAACAGACCGATGCAGAGCCCGCATCACTGCGGACGCCGCACCGATCCGCCTGTCGATCTCACGCTCCATTCTTCCCTCACTCGTGAACAAGAGCCCGAGATACTTGAACTCCTCCACTTGAGGCAGGATCTCGCTCCCAACCCTGAGAGGGCACTCCACCCTTTTCTGGCTGAGGACCATGGTCTCGGATTTGGAGGTGCTGATTCCCATCCCAGCCGCTTCACACTCAGCTGAAGATCACGGCCTGATGAAGCAAACAGGACAACATCATCTGCAAAAAGCAGTGACCCAATCCTGAGTCCACCAAACCAGACCCCCTCAATACCCTGGCTGCGCCTAGAAATTCTGTCCATAAAAGTTATGAAGACTATATCAAAGAATTTATTATTATTATATTTATTGTACATAGTGTAAATAAAGCGTGTGTGGTGTTTGAACCATCGGTGTCTGCCTGTCTGTGACAGGGCTGGTCTTATTCAAAGTTCAATAGTGTTCCATGAGCAATAAATACTTATTACAACTCAGAAAGTTAGCTTTAAAAATAATTTCTTCAGTAGCCTTGGACTTTTGTACAATACTGTATAGCAGACTGCATATTAGGGAGAAGTAAATGCTTATTGTTAGAAGAAATATACAGGGAAAACCAGCTATTATCTGGATTTACCTATATTCAGATAGAAGTTTGCTTAGGTATTTCTGTTGTGTGTATTTTATTGAAAATTATTTCAAGAATCCAGAATTTAATTAATTTAAATGGCTGTTGTGTGTTATCCTGTCCCATGTGTAGGTTTAACAGGTGTCAAGGACGTAGGAAGGTGAATGACACAAGGAACGTAACATATATAAACATATTATAGTGTAGAGAAAATAAGAGAAATCATTGCTAAATAATGAAAATTTATTGAAATTAAACCTTTTTCATTATGTGATAAAGACTTTTAGTGCAAGGGAAACTCAGTGCAAATTATGTCATCGAAGACAAAGTGTTCGTGTGGACAAACCCATTTTAAGAATTCCCACCAGATAATCACAAGAAATTACTATTATTATTAGTACACTCACTCGTCTCCTGAGACGGTCTCTTTCCTCTCGAATTGCATTCATTGTAGCCTTGGTCCGGTTGAGTTCTTCCTCCTTACTGCACAGCATTGCTGTCAGGCTTTCATTTTCTTCCCTTAGGCCAGCTAACTCTTTCTCCCAGCGTGATCTCTCCTCTGCAAGGGTAGGATAGAAATCCCTCCCTAGGACTCCTTCGATTTCTTCCACTGTCTAAAAGGGGACAAACATTGGAATAATTATATGATACAGTACATTAACCATGGTGTATCTTGTAACAATGGAGTCAAGAGGAAAATAACCAACTATGTAATTAAGAATATACTTCACAGACAAAAATGCCGGATTAGTGTTTTGCGTTGTAGGGCAGGGAATTTAGGAGTGTGTTTTACCAGACAGATATGTTTTTACTCTCAGATCTTTTATAATATTGAATACACATTTTTATACAGTATCAAAATAGATATTTGGAAGTTCATGTTACTGGATGTTTTATAGCTTCAATAAATGATCCTCTGAAAAATAATGTTTTATCTTTTACTTGGCCGTCTTTGGTTGTAGTAATGGCCAAGAAAAACTATTCATGTTTTCTTTTAGAACAGAGATCAGAAAATTACTGATACAATAGGTTTCAACTGAGACCAAGCATGAACAACAGCAACCTGTATTAAATTGTCCATAAAAATCTCAAATGACTTGTGTCACATAATCTAACATCGTAAACACAAGTATTTTGATTAACATATTGTCAAATAAACCTCTTGTGGAGAAAAATTTTCAAAATGAATTTAGCATTTCAATTAAATATCTGCCACTCCCCTTTTGTTGGTCAGTTAGCCACAAGAGCATCATGTCCAGGTTTTTCATCCCCTGTTTGTGGAACTGCACTAGTGAGTTAACCTTCTGTCTTTTTGCAGACTACAGGGCTCAGCCCCCTGCTCGCTTTGCTTGCATATCCCTGGCTTTGGTTTACCGGATATACAATTTAAAGAGATTGTTATTTTCATGGGAATTGTTACATATGCGTTATTTTCACTTTTACTTTAAAACTTTAGTACAAACAATAATTGGAATTAACTTTTCTTTAAGATCGCAAGATCGCATTGAATCTTGATTCCATGTTTGGACTTACATCGTGAAAATGCAACGTTTAACTTGCCTGTGAGTGAATATTGTTTCTTTCTCTCTAATAAATAAAACAACTTTTTAGAATGTTTGTCCATGCTCTTTCTTCTTTGCTTTGTCGTTGACGTGTCATCTAGAACGTATAAAACTATTGTCTTGATAAAATTTATAAGAGCTGGAAGTGTGTCTGCCAAAAGCATTCACACGACAAAGAGCTGAGAGCACAGGAACTGTGTCTGACAAAAGCATTCACATGACTGAGGTTAGATTACTGTGGTCTTGTTTGAAAATAGTTGTAAGTAGGGTGTGACTTGAAAGAATCTCATGTTAAAAGTCTCCGTCTCCGTCCTGCTACTGTTTTTACTTGCTTTTTTAACTTTTAATCTCTACTTGCACATCTCTCTCAGATCACACTCTCTAATGCCAATTAATGAGCTATGACTGGGCAGGGCTCCTGACCAATGAATTGAGAGGGGAGGTGGGTCTTCAATTCAAAAACTCGATCTTGTTGAAGCACACTCCACTGTCACATGGATGATGTCATGTTGTTCAATGCATGTCAACAAAGGCAGATCACACAGTAAATGGTAGACTCAGTAGTAGAGTTAATGGTTCTTCTGGCAGAGGGTAACTGGAGTTGCCATATGCATGGACTTAGAGTTTTTTACTAATCACTGCAGATTCCTCTGGAAGTCTTCTATGTAACAGTGATACAAGATCCTAAGTGGTTTTACAAACTGGCAAGAGAGTGCAAGAAAGTTGTTTAATGTCATAACGTTTGCTACTAGGTTTGAGGTATGTCACAATCCAATGCAGGTGGCTTCACTGGCTCGTGATGTTTTTTTTGACATATCGGTGTTTCAATTCTCATTAACAAATCAGCAAATGTCTTAGTGTTTATGCTTCCGGGAGCAAAGCTGCTAAATGTTCGTGGATGCATGAGAAACAGAACAAATTGGTTGAGCTGTGCCAACCACCACTATGTATTTCTTATATATTACATTATGAATCTAGTCTACAGAGTAGAAATACTAAGAAACATCTTGTATTTTACACTAAAAGTCGATAATATCAATGTATGTGTCATCAGTATTGAAGTGTTATACATATTATTGTGTTGAAAATGTTTACAAAGAAACATTCTTTTCAGCAATCTTTTATTTATTATAGAGATAATCATGTGACTTCCCAGACAACAGAAGAATATTACTGCATATAAATTATTTGAAACTCTTACCAGTGTTGCTTGAATAAATAAAATTTCAATAACATGTTGAACAAGAGACCATGCATCACACACAAGTAGAGCTATTAAACATTTATACACATAGATATTGCATACAGTACTGTTTAGTTTTAGGGCATTTTCTAATTCGGCATCTCATTATAAACAGTGACATACTGTATATTTTAACCGATGCAACATACATAACTACTGTATCTTACATGGTTGCACTTGCAATGATACAGATACAGAAATGTTTTTCTGCAATATTTTGTTTCATCCCCTTGGAATTTAAATAACCGATTGTACTTTACTGCCTCCTAAAATGACTTGCCCTATATTCCAATCAAAATATTCACAGCATGCATCATGTCATGTCAGACATCAACCAAATAATTGATACTGGTAATCAGCAGCAGATGCCTGCTTCACTTTGAGAAGTCTGGCGATCAGACAGGCATCAGCTACTCATTCAGAAACCTGGGAAACAAACCACTTATGAGCATTATGTGCAACAATTAATTCTTTACTAAAAATGGAAGACACTCCCTGCCAATCTATGTTAAATTTGGAATGGCACACATTTCTCATTGTGTGCCATTCCAAAGCATAAGACAAAGCAATCAAAACAAAGTTACAGCTGGTTGTTCATTTATAATATGTAGTATGAGCTTTGATTAGCTCAATGCACGAATAAAAAGTAAATAACACACCAAATTGGGTCAACTAATGATTAAAAATAAAACCAAGAATAAGCAAGGACAGCCAATCAGCACACGCAGTACCTTCTGAAGAGTTAGCTGCCATGAGCCACTGAAACCGCATGTACAATACTTCAGCTTGACAACAAAGCATAACCAGTGAAAGCTGCTAAGTGCCCCATAATAAATTCATTCACATCTTCTTCAAGAAAAAAGATGAATGTGTAGGAACTGAAAAAAATGGTCCACTGGTACCATGACAGGCTGTAGCTCCATGAAACCCTAATTGAACGTAAGAAGGTTCACAAAAAGACAGATGGATGACCTATATTCTGACACAGGTGTGTGTGCGTCTCTCTGCAGAAATGTAAAATTGTAGCGAATATCAGACAAGTAATGAAAAGCGAAATTCTGTTTACTTTTGTCCTTATTTTAAAATAAACCAAAACAACATATAAATTGTAAAGTAACTCTTAGGCAGACGCCACACTAGATGACTTTGAGTCGGAGAGTGTGTCACCCTTAATGACTGCAGTTACTGGATCTCATTACACGGAGGATGCCAGATTACAAGACTAGGAATCGGAGAAGGTGATGGATTACACAAAACTGTCCAAGCTGTGACTGCTGCCAAATGGCTTCTACCCTACTAAAAGGGTCTAAATATTTATATGAGATTTCAGTTTTTGAGATTTAATAAATTTGCAAACCTTCTTGAAAACATGTTTTCTCTTGGTCATTATGGGCTATTCAATGTAGATTGCTGAAGAGAAATGGCAAATTTACCCATTTAAAATTAAATGCACAATACAATAAAGTGTGCGGAAAGTTAAGGGGTTTGAATACTTTCTCAATATACTATAATTAAACAAACGTATTGGAGGGTCTTTCAAAAACAATTAGAACAGGGACAGAGTACTGGTGTCATGGTTAAGAAAGTTGGCACAGTAATTTTAAAAACAAAAATATTGTAAACATTTACAATATTTTATTGATGAAAAAAAAGTTTTTTTCTGTACTATCTGTATTAAGGAACCCTAACCCTCCTGAATAGTGAAATTGTATTCATTATTAGTTTTGTTAATGCCTCAAAGGCATTTTTTTACTTTCTCATATATGAGTTGTGGTGGGTGGCCGGCTAAATATTCCGGCCCTCACCCCCAGGCCGCCAGGTGGAGCTCTCCCAACAGCGTGGACGTTCCCCGAATTCCAGCAGGGCCTCATGGACTTTGTAGTTTATATGCACAGCCCTGCTGGATACCATGGGGACCACCACGAGTCACTGTGGGGAGGCTGCCGGACTCTTACTTTCCCTATAACCCGGAGGTGCGTCATGATCACATGACAAGAGGAAACAACGTGCTTCCGGGTTGAAGAAAGCTTTTTATCCGACCCGGAAGTGCTCATGATCACATGGACAGAAGGGAGAAACACTTCCGGGTCATGGACTATATAAAGGACTCTGGGAAACCAGTACGCTGAGCTGAGCTGGGAGGAAGGGTGGCGAAGTGTCTGGGAGTGTGGAGGATTGATTATAATATTGATTAGTGTATTTATTGATTTATGAGTATTGTGGAGGGTGCTTTGTGCACGTTATTGTCTAAATAAAAGTAATATTTGCACTTTTACCTGGTGTCTGGAGTCGAGTCAGAGGGTTCAAGAGGACGACAGCGACCTCAATCTGTCACAGAGTATAGGGAAAGTATTGTAATTGTCCAAAGATTCGATGTCGAGATTTTGATGAATCTTGACAATTGAGACCTCCCTGAGACCAAAAATACCATTTTTGGAATTATGTCTGTGTGTCTGTCTGTTTGTGTGTGTATGTAAACATGATAAGTTGAGTACACTTTCACTTAGGTCAACCAAATTTTGCATACAAGTTTTAGGTACAAAATGTAGATTTCTATCAGCTTTTGGGCTATTTCCATTAACCGGAAGTGCTACTTTACCTTTTATTCGTGCAGCTGTAGAGTCCAATTTATTCAACTTTACTTTTATAATAATTGTTCAAAATATTATTAATTTGATTTGATTTGTTGTTGATGGTTCTTTAATGTACAAAATATAAAAATATAATCAATGTCTTGCAGTTTAGTCCTCAAATATCCATCCCCATATCAGAGTATACAAGAAAGTCTAGGGGAGACAACTTCTGATTTTTGTTTATACAATTTTGCCATCCTATTATTAAGATGAGATAATAGGCTGCTAAAGGGTGGTGACAGGAAGTCATGCTAGGATTATGTGAAAAGTGTGACATTACATAAAATAGTGCAATTTGGTACATTGTCATCCAATATGCTGGATATTTTTATAGATTTCAATGAGTGAGAGTTTATTAATAGTTTTTCTGGAAATGAATTTGTGTGCATTTGACTTTTGACTTTGAACCTGGTTAGCATTCTGGATTAGGTCACTAAGTGTTTCTGTCTTTCTGTTTTGACGCTCGCACATTAAAGACTTCATTTGCTTTTCATCTTCTGGTCCTTCCTTTACCTTCCCTAGTTCAGTCTCTTTCATTACAGAACAGTAACAACTGGAAGTAATGAGAAGGATCAAGCAGACATTGTAACCTTTAAAACACACCATAACAGGGTTTCACCACGAAATAATGCAGCAGAGTGTAATATTCATGCAATCAAAAAGCAATATTTAAAGCTGTCAATTCAGTGAACTCTCAGTCTGGCAATTATTGAATGAATGTGCAGTTAATATAAAACTCCTTAGCATTATAAGTTTATCGAAAAGATTAGAAGCATATAAGGATATTTTCAACTGCCTTACATTAAAAAAGCTAATCTTCAAAAACAGCACTAAAGAGGTTAGCAAAGTCATCACACAACTACATTCATCTGGGTTTGAGTCTCAGCTGGCATATGCAACTTCACCTTATGTTTGTGTTACCAGGTAATGCCAATGTATGTTAAGTATGTTGGTGACTCAAAACTGTAAGTGTGTGGGTGTGCTTTAATGGACTACTGTCTTCTCACAACTGTAGAATAAATAACTAATTTTTAACACTATACGAATGCATTCTAGATACAGAGCTGATCAATCCATTTAGTGACATAGGCAGTGCACTGGGGCACTGTCATCTATGGGGCACCGTTTATGAATGCTAAAGGGCACATGCTAGGAACACCAAGAGAGACCCAAAGGTCGTCAAACTCTGATGAAACTGAGTGGGCGCTGTTACCCGCTGGACACTGTTTCTGAAAGTAAAAGTGCATATTCTCTGTACACCACGGGACACGCACTCCTTAAAGGCTACAGTAACTACACAGGTGCTTCTCAAGGGGCATGTGCCCCGCAAACAAAGGGGGAACCTCCCCACATCATTAAAGTCTAAGAATACCAACTACCAGCTATGAACAAAGAGGGGTGACATCCATTCAACCCATCTAGTGCTCTAAATAGGCTTCGACTGTCACTGTCTAAATATGTACAATTTTCTCAAGTAGACGGCAAACTTTCTGGGTATGTTTACCTAATTTTCCTTTTTACTGATAAAAATTTGCGATTGGACTAACAATATGAAGGACTAAATGGAGTAAAAGACTGCTTGATATGCTTATTTTAGGGTATTGTCTTATTTACACATAATAATATTACCCTAAGTTCTTGTCTATAAGCCGGACTCATGTATTAGCCGGAGACCAAAAATCATACGAATTTTTAAAATAAAATCGTATCATAGATAAGCCGGACTCATGGATAAGCCGAACGTACTATAACCTATAACTAATAGAAGGGAGGGAGGTCAGTGGTCTCACTCGCGCCCATTTAATTTCTTTAAGGGGGGAGAGAGTGTGAGATATTGCACTCGCGCCCATTTAATTTCTTTAAGGGGGAGAGAGTGTGAGATATTGCCGTCTCTCTCACTCCCCGCATGGCGCGGTTGGAGCGGCCGGAGCGCGTTCTTTCTGCTCTGGGCGTCGCCGAGTCAACACGAGCGCGTAGCGGTCATTTAAATTGTGATTTTATATGTAAGCATATTTAAATATATATCGCGGATTTCTGCGGACAATGGGTCTTTTAATTTCTGGTACATGCTTCCTCAGTTGGTTTGCCCAGTTGATTTCATACAAGGGACGCTTTTGGCAGATGGCTGAGAAGCTACCCGGCTTACTGTTCTCTCTCTCTTGCGCTGACTATCTGTGATCCTGACGTATGGGGATTGAGCAGGGGGGCTGTTTGCACACCTAGACGATACGGACGCTCGTCTAAAAATGCTGAAAGATTATCTTCACGTTGCTATCTTTTGTAAAGCTGATTCCTGAAAAGACATGCTGCACAGTGCTTCGCATACTTAAAAGCTCAAAGGGCACGTATTGATTTTTGACTGAAAAACAAACTCTCCCTCTCCCTCTCTTTGTCTGCTCCTGACGGAGGGGGTGTGAGCTGCCGCCTTCAACAGCTTTGTGCCGCGGTGCTTCGCATACTTAAAAGCCAAACAGACATATTGATTTGTTTGCTTCACTGCTTTGAAGAGGAAGATATGTTTGCATTCTTTTAATTGTGAGACGGAACTGTCATCTCTGTCTTGTCATGGAGCACAGTTTAAACTTTTGAAAAAGAGACAAATGTTTGTTTGCAGTGTTTGAATAACGTTCCAGTCTCTCTACAACCTCCTGTGTTTCTGCGCAAATCTGTGACCCAAGCATGACAATATAAAAATAACCATATAAACATATGGTTTCTACTTCGCGGATATTCTTATTTCGCGGGTGGTTCTGGAACGCAACCCCCGCGATGGATGTATAAGCCGGACTTATGTATAAGCCGATATTCTATTTTTTCATTTTCACAACTTTTTTCCTTAGATAAGCCGCGGCTTATTGACAAGAACTTAGGGTACTACTAAACAACACAGGTATCAACAGGGCAATAAACACTTGCTTAAACCAGCCAAGAGAACAGAACCCCAATGGCTGGATAAGTGCTAAATCAAACTTGAGATTCGGTCAGCAAGGCCATATCATTGGAGCAATATTAATACGCTTGCTATGAAAAGCCGTTCTTCACTCATAACTATACTACAACAAAGAAAAACAATTTATATGGCAAGGCTGTAACTTTTGAAAACTGTCTGCTCTGAAAATGTCCTACTTTGCTTCACATTTTGGTGCTGTCAAGGAGGGAAAAAACCCATCTGTGTCCCTCATCCAGTTACCTAATTAATGGCCCCTGGGAAAGCAGCGGATGAAGTTATCTAGATTTTGAATTAAGGAGGTTTGCAGTCTGTTTGCTGCCTAATCAGCCTCTAACCAATCTGCCCTTTTCTTTAGAGTTTAATGTTCAGTATTTCATTAGAAAGCCAAATTGGATTAGGATTTCATATACAGTACTTGAGGACATGTCGCAGAGTGGAATTCTATCCGGGATCCTTCTGTCTAATGAAGACAGGGAGTGTATTCTGCACAAATGATTAAAAGCAGCAGCTCTCACTGTTCATTTACCCTAAGGAAGACTTTCACCTGCGCCGCTGATCAGCGAGACCTCTTTGCTGTTTTAAGCAATTCTTAACATGTCTTGTGGGACTAAGCAGTAAAAGACTCCCTTGCACTCATTATTCAACAGCAGCCTTGGCTGGCATACAAGATGAGCTTTGATAATGTGGCTGCATATGTGCGCAGGATGTCTCAGAACCAGCCATTTGGCGGAGAAACTTTATTTCTGTTTTGACAATGTGGAAAAATAGACACTAATGAAATTAGTAGGCCTAAATTTGGGATGTTAAATTTCATACACTGTCCTCTAGAGAGGTACGTTGGCGCAGTGGTAGCATTGCTGGCTTGCAGTAAGGAGATCAGGATTCACATCCCAGGTCCTCCCTAAATGGAGTTTGTATGTTCTCCCTGTGTTCATGTGGGATTTCCCCCTGGTCAATTTAGGTGATCCTAACTTGATTTTAGTGGGTGTGTGGGTGAGTGTGCTCACCCATGCTATGGACTGGCAGAGATTTTTCCTGCCTTGCGTCCTGTGCTTGCCTGGACAGGCTCCAGCCACCATGGATAAAGCTTGGCTTAGATAATGGTATGGCAACTTTCCTATAAAGCTGAACATGAATATTGATTCCTCTGCATTAATCCACACACATGTATAGGTTTCGGTTTATTATCACGAATACGGAGTACAGTGAAATTTCTTGCTTACGTGACTGACCAACAAACTACAGATTACCACTCTGTAATCTATACATTTATTTCTAGTAGGATTAACTACTGCAATTTGGTGTTCACTGGATGTTCAAACTATTCTTTATAAAGCCTCCAGTTAATCCAAAATGCTGCTGCAAGAATTATTACAAGAACAAGAAAGTACAAACACATAACTCCAGTTCTTAAATCCTTACACTGGCTCCCGGTTAAGCTTAGGGCAGATTTCAAAGTCCTCCTTTTAACATATAAAGCATTAAATGGCCAAGGTCGGCTTACTTCTCTGAATTTATCATGACTTACAAACCAGAGCGCACATTAAGATCTCAAGATGCCGGTCTGCTTATGATTCCAAGGATTAATAAAATAACAGTGGGAGGTCGAGCTTTTAGTTACAGGGCTCCTAAACTGTGGAATGGTCTGCCTGCCACTATAAGAGATGCTCCATCAGTCTCAGCTTTTAAATCCTGTCTGAAGACTCACTACTTCAGTTTAGCATATCCTGACTAGAGCTGCTGATGAACTGTACAGACTGCAATTCTGTTGTTAGTCATTAGCACTAAAACACAAGTAACATGATAGTTATAATTTGTTACTAACTCTCACCTATTCTGTTTCTCTTCTTGGTACTCAAACATGGCACTTGGTGCCACGGCCCACCTGCCAATTTGTTTTGCCTGCCTAAGGTAAAGTCATCCCTGATGGGGGATCGCAGGAATCGTGGGGTAGAGGGGTCCTTTCATCGGATTGGCTGGCCAAGCAATGTTTCAGCTGTGGAATGGCCAAATGGGGGAGGCAGCTTGATGGATGAGGTCTCCAGGACTCTAAACAAATCCAAATCATATTATGTGATATCATCTACTGTTAAATTCTGGTCCGTAGTTGTGAAATTTTTATTTTTATACTGTATTGAGGATTTGTTCTGTTCTGTGTATTGTATTGTATTGACCTTCTTCTATTTGACACCCATTGCACACCCAACCTACCTGGAAAGGGGTCTCTTTTTGAACTGCCTTTCCCAAGGTTTCTTCCATTTTTTCCCTACAAGGGTTTTTTTGGGAGTTTTTCTTGTCTTCTTAGAGAGTCAAGGCTGGGGGGCTGTCAAGAGGCAGGGCCTGTTAAAGCCTGTTGCGGCACTTCTTGTGTGATTTTGGGCTATACAAAAATAAATTGTATTGTAAATTGTATTGTATTTGCCAGATTTGGCACCGTGTGATTTCCACCTTTTTTGGACTGCTAAAAAAATATCTGGGTGGTTGTCGATTCAAGACAGATGATGATGTGAAGAAAGTGGTGCACGAGTGGTTGCGAAGACAAGACAAAACCTTTATTCTGCTGGAATCCAGGCACTTCCAGGTAGGTGGTGCAAGTGCATTGAGAAAGGTGGAGACTACATTGAGAAATGACATTATCAGTTTTGTTAAGGTCCGTTCCATTTTGTAATAAATCCCATTTTCTAACTTAAGCTTGACTCCCCCTTGTACTAATCAGACGTGGAGCTAACTGTCTTCAATAATAGTTTCATTATGTGTAGTGTGCAGCCGGAGACTTTGCCAGGCCGTGACGCCTCCACACTGGGAGGACCGGGGGAACAAGCATGGCCAGAGCGTTACCTCCCCCGGGACGCTAGATGGCAATCCCCCTGGGTTGCAGTGGTGCCACGAACTCCTGCAGGACTTCATGGGAGTTGGAGTTTGGTGCAGCACTGTTGGGATCCATAGGTGCTGCCAGGGAGTGCTGCACCAGGAGCTACTGAGCCCTTATGGGCAGTTGTTCCACCACACCTGGAAGTGCTGCTGGAAATGAGTCATCAAGCACCTGGAGCACTTCCAGATGCCTAATAAAAAGAGCCAGCAGCCACTACTTGGGGAGCCAGAGTCGGGAGGAGGAAGACTAAGCTTGACCTGAGGAGTGGAGGAGAAAGAACAGACAGAAAAGAGTATTGTGTTTGTGCTGTGCTTGTGCTGGGACTGTGTTGTAAGCGTGGGAAACAGGGAAAGGCATTTCCCACAAGGTAAAAAGAAAATAAAAACCAATGTGTGTGTCTTGGACTTGTGTCCCACGCTTGTCTGTGTCGGGTTCAGGTGGCAGTGCCAGCCTGGGTGGTCCACATACAGTATGCTTATGTTTAAAGCTCTCAGCCTTTAACAGGAACACACATTATCTAACAAGTTATGAATGTTTGCACTTCATTATAATTGGAAATGTAACTTTTTGACACTCACCAGAGGCCTCACATATAAGAAAAAATGTCTTTTTGTATTACATAGTATGTATGTAAAATGAATGGTGACAACCATAAGGCTGTCAAAAAAAATTCCTTAACTTAAAAGCTAAAGAATTACATTCTGAGTAGTGCTGTAGGGAACAACCATTAGATTTGTCAGCTTCAGACTGCTAAAAGGCAGCAGTCCAAATACATACACAAAACATTTCTTCAAAATCAAATGTCAACAAACAAAACAAGGCAAGAACAAAAACGGCAAACATCATCTTCAGCGATTACCTTTCAGTAAGGCAGTCATCTACCATTTTTATCCACAGTAGACACTGCCAAACCAATTCAACCAGCTGCCTGTCAATGTAGACCCCTTTTTCAAAACTGGTAGATAGATAGATAGATAAAAGAAACTATCTCCATCTATCTATCTATCTATCTATCTATCATAGTGATCACTAAAGCTGGGCATTTTATTTTGAGCAATGAGACAGATGCAATGAGATAGATAGATAGATAGATAGATAGATAGATAGATAGATAGATAGATAGATAGATAGATAGATAGATAGATAGATAGATAGATAGATAGATAGATAGATAGATAGATAACAATCAAACTTAAATATACCAGATTATTTTTTCTTCACAATGTTCCATGATTTGGGAACACAGCTGACCAAGTGGAAACATGGATAAATCAACTAATTACTCAGAACACTACTTAAGAATTATATTATTTAGCGTATTCATCCAGTTTGTGGTCACTGGATGCTGGTGTCTATCCCAGAGGCATCTTGTGCGCATATCCACACTCACTTAAATAGGTATTTTAGAATTACACAAATAAATATGCCATTATTATGCAAATTAGTAAAGCACAAAATTATTTATTTTAAAAAAGTGGCATGAAGATTTTAATGGATGATTGTAGACAGCAGTTACAAAAGCTAAATCAGCAAATACCAAAATCACCAAAGCAACCAGAATCAAAATGACTAGTATAAAAGTTTTTAACTAGGAAAGTGATCAAAAACCAAAAGAAAACCTGAAAACAAATGAAATTGCTCAAAAAGCTAACCTTCTTGTACCAGTGAGTCTTAAACTTTGGGGAAAACTAAGTGTAGATATAAAACATTTGGCAACTTAGCACTTTATACTGTATACAGCCATTTTGAATGCATATACACAATGCATGGCATCAAAAGAAGAGTACATAAAATGGTGCTGGTGAAGGTGCCATCAGCAGACTCTCTCAAAACTGTAAAAATAAACTAAAAAAACACCAATATTACTTAGTGCCTGAAAATTACCTTAGTGGTATAAAAATGTGAGTTGGAAAATAATATGATTCATTTTCAAAATAAAGCTCTATCTGAAATTTTATAAAGCTTTTACTTCAACTGGACTTGTTGAAATTGTTAGTTTTTGCTATTGACACCTTTGCAATGCAGCATTTATTGGTAATAGGTTTTTGTCTATTGTGCATTTCACACATATAATATTTTGTTATTACAGTACCAATTATTATTTTTATTCATTCTGCCAAATGGTGGTTTATGGCAGTAAACAGAGTCAAGGGATCAAAAGAGATGTGGTCAAATAAATGTACCAAAAGTTTATACCTGATGATCAATGATTCTAGCTAACAAAACAAAAAATATTAAATTAAATCATAGTTAAGACATAAAAAGCTAAAATCAGAAACACTAAATTGCATGTTTAAGTTTTGAGATATCCATAATGTCGGACAACAAGGAAGAACACTGTAGCAGCACTACTTAAATGGACTATAAACCCCAGCAGCCCTGGTAGAGTATTGCACCATTACACAGCTTCAGAGTGACATGGAGGTTGTTTGGAAGCAGGAAGATCTTTAAAAAGGAGCCAAAAGGCACACAGAGGGATTGTGATCATGTGGGTATATTTATTTCTACACGTCACACTCTGGATTTATGTGTTTGTCATATGTCTACTTATTTGTGTGATTTTGTCTTGGTTAAATACATCTTCATCTGAGGAGCACTCCCAGTCACTCCAAATCTTCACACAACAAGTGGAAACTGGCAGGACAAAACTATATGTTTCATTCAATGGGCTGTTCACAAGGGTTCTTTATTCTACTCACCATCATCATCTGCTCCTGCTGTACTGGACTGCATCTGGACTGTGTCGTTATGCATTAATTGTTAATTGTTTAGTGCCTACTGTTTTTTTTTTGCTTTCATTTGTTCAGTGTTTGTTAAATAATTATCTCCACTGGAGAAATTGGGGTGGGATTTTGTGTATGTGTTATTTGTTTATTGATTGTTTTTTTGTGTTCTTCATTTTGAAAATATTTTCTTTATTTATTTATTTTGAGCTGCTTTATTACTTATCTCTATGAGTGTGTGAACTGGGTTAAGGCTGGATGCGTTACTGGGGTCCCAGTGAGAATCTAAGTGGCTCATCCCTATGGCTACAACACGATGCTGACCTTGACACCTTTGTGATGGTGATGTCATGTGCTGCATACTTTGGTTGACCGTGATTAGCAACTGTAAACAAAAACGTCCACAAAATGGCGCTGCAGAAAGTTGCAAAAATGTTTCCAGTTTTCTAAAACATCTAAAAAATCTTGGAATATACAAACATATCTTTGTTTATAAAATCAGAGCTCAGAAAAAAAGAAAATAACTCAGATCACATTATTACCATGGATGATGATGATGTCACATCACCACCATTATCAATACAGATGCAAGAAGTCATCACATAGCAACTGTCTGAGATGGTGACATAGTTTTCAAACTATCCTAGCTTTGAAATTTGAAAAATAAACCTTCCCTGTGAGTTCTCAGGTTTATTTTGATTAGGGATTGTTTTTTGGTTAGTTTGGTTACTCAATTCTGCTCTAAAGAAAAATACTTTCTCTTGCCCCTAAAAACCTACTTTGTTGACTTTCTGGTTTTGCTTAGCACTTTCAACCTCTCTTCACCTTCTTATGCTTTTCTCAATCAGCCTAATTTCCTATTTGCAACAGATAACTCAGCTTTGCAACAACTGCAGTTGTTTGTTCATTTTTAGACTTGTACTCATGTGGTAACGCAAATGCAAATTAAAAACATCACACTCAAAAACAGTGAAAGTAAAAAGCAAGCCTGTTTATTAAGTTCAATTTATGAGGCTCACATGTTATGTTATGGAGTGACGCTGTTTATGAGCAAATGATACACTACATCATTGGAGGACCCCTGGTGGGTCAAGGGTTTATAAACAATCATATCAGAATGTTGAGTCATAAATAGTTGCATTTATTATAAGCTCACATGAAAGAAGCTAACATCTGAAAAGCTTTTGTCTCATATTATTTGTTCCAAGCACATTAAGATTTACTTCCTACTGTATGTCTGAGACTATATGAACAAGACAACCTACTACTACTATCTGCACTGTTTATACACAACACTAGAAGCATAGAAACATGAGAGAGTTGTTTAGAAAAGGTGGGTACAGATGTAGTATTTTGAAATCAATTGTGAATAATTTTGAAATGAATGAATAATGGATTAAGTTAATTTCCATTCTAATAGAGAAAAGTAAATTGAAAAGGGGACACTGCAACTCAAACAATAAACCTTGGACAAAAAGGGATTTGTAAAAAATATTACATAAAAAAGTTATTCCAAGAAGGAATTAAAGAAAATGAAAGGTGCACAGAAAATCAAAAGAAAATAAAACATAACTAGAGCAGGACACTCCAGAGTAGGTGTTATATCAATATTAAAGACGTCTAATGAAGAATGATACTCATTGCCAGTTATGCATGGATTGAAACACATAATAGATGCCCTTATTCTTAATGGTGGAGTGACTGAATAAGTAAATGTTTCTGAAATAGAATTGGCCCTCAAGTTGTGGTTGACTTTAGACAATGAAACTGTTACAGATGATGAAGATGTAAAAACTGCTTTTGCTGGAATCCCAAGTGAGGAAGGAGATGAACCATATAAACCATAATGAGATGGCTTGGTATGTTGATTTTATCTTTAGGTTATCAAGAACTGTACACATCAACTGCGTTTTATTACCATTTTGTTAAATAAATTGTTAATACTAAATAACATCCAAATGTTTGGAAAGTTTTTTTTGGATTCTCAAAGTCCCCATTAAACACTGCTCTATAGCTTCCTGAATCTGGAAAGGATTATTCTGGCATGCAAGCTAGAATTTAATAACAATTTGGAACCTCTGCCATTAGTAGTGGTAAAAAATATGCACCTCTCTTAATGCTAGTGGAGTCCCGTGTGTAGAAAGGTCATGTTAGTTGAGTTGTTAAGTGCCTTACGTACTATTAACCCTGATCTGCTCCGGAGGAAGCTCAAACAACAGCAGCTTCTCTTTACTCTAATAAATTTCAAATTCACAAGTCTTTTGGCAAGATTAAATCAGTGAAATCCAAAGATTTGCTTTTAGTTTTGCTTTATTGCAAATTAGAAGCACCTCAGAGTGGAGGCTTTGCCTTCTGTGTTTTTAGCTTAGACACCAATGATTTCTTATATAATATTCCTTCCCATCACCTTCAAATTTTTTTTTGACAATCTGTCAATGGCTGGCAAATATATGAGAAGGAATGGCAACATTACAGAGTGGTAAATGCTTTACCGTACCAACTCTTTTTGAAATTTTCTGCAGGCCTGATATGCAGGAATAGATGTATGGTATATTAACAAATTAAATGAAGTTGACCAGACAAAACATGAAATACCTTGGGTTCATACTGTCTACAATGAAATAAAAGTCAAAGTAAATGTAAGAATCACTGCATTTTTTATTTGCATTTTCCATACTGTCCTTAACCTTCAATTGCTTCGTCTTGGGTATGACATCAATCTGCATCCAGCCCTGCATGTAGGTCCTCCAACCTGCAGGGAAAAACCTGGGGGTTGGTGGCAGAATTGGCACTCGGGCCACCATAAAAAAACCTCACACTGATTCCATTCCAGAACTTGTGTGGTGCTGAGGTGTCACCCATTGCATGGCTACACTCGGGCCCTAATCTGGGATCTTGAGTTGCTTTGTCATGTGGTGGGTGCGGCAATGTGCTATATCAGCACGTGCTCCTAACCTCCTCCTCCTCTATACTGTCCCAACTTTTTCTGATTCAGGGTTGTATATGTTAACAATTAGCCATATCCTTTTATAAGGCTGGAAACAGGGAGCACAAGAAAAGCTCTTGAGAAAAGAACAGAGAATTCAAGATGCCTCATAGTGTGTTCTTATCTCTTTTCATCTGAGGAGACACAAGTTTTGAGGATACTGCCCAGCCCAATAACATTCATTCACATTCAAGAGAAAAACGGATGCTCTTTCTGATCAAATTGTTCTTGGATGCAATAAAGAAGGAATAGGAAAAGGAAAGAGAAAAATTCTGTAATGCTTCCAGGAGGGGAGGAAGGAAGTCTGCTTGAGAAAAGATCAATGACATGGGTTTATTTAAACAATGGAACCACTACCTTGTAAGTTGGGGGTGCTGATATAAAATACCATTTTTTAAGGAGTCTATTCGATTTTGAGAAGGATGCCCACTTTGATAAAGCATAGACAAAAGTTGCATTGACACCATTCTCCTTTTTAGAATCTCCCAATGGCTCGACTGAAGAACATTAATAAATATTTCAGGTTTTGCCTGCTTGAGCCACTATATATATTTTGCCACAATGGTGGAGTGGTTACTAGAAAAAAATAATATTGGTAATAGTAGCATTGTCATGTGTACAGAGTACAGTAAACCTTTTTATTGCATCTCCAAATAACATGCAATATGTCACCACTATCTAGCACTACGATGAGCAAGAATGTTTTTAAATTGTGATTTTGTTCTGTTTTTAAATTTCCTTGTTATCAAAAGGGGGCTCCTACAAATAATGTTTTGACTACTATGTTTTTTTCTTTTGGTTTTCTGAATCCATTCCCAACATATTTTTTTTTGATTTGGTTTGATTTTCAAATAATTAAAAAATATTTTCTTCTTTCCTGTGCTATCTTGCTTTTTGTGGGCACCGTCATTTTCTGTCATGTTTCAATCTGAAACTAATAATCTGAGGTTTGTGAAAAAGTAACACAGAGGCAAAGAAGGCTGCAAGGTACAAACACTACAAAGGTACATACTCTTAGTCAAGACAAGTCAAGTCAAGTTGGCGAGCATGTACAGGTATAGTGCGTTGCCACACCCACTACACGACGAAACAACTCGGGATCCCGGTTGGCAACCCCCCAGGCAGACACGCGGTCCAGTCCCACCCTCCAGAAATTACCCTCTATCTGCCTTGGCCTGTTCCAGCCACTCGGGTCCCCAACAATGAAGATCTTACGAGCCGGATCACCCTCGGGGAAACGCACCACATGGCCGTAGCACCGTAACTGACACTCCCCCACAATGCAGGTAATGTGCCTTATTCGGGACTCCATGAGCAACTGCTCATTAGACAGAAAGTCAAACCAACGGTACCCAAGGATTTTCCGGAGAGACACAGTACCAAAGGAGTCCAGTCTTCGTCTCAGGTCACTGGATAGCGTCCATGTCTTGCAACCATATAGCAAGACAGGAAGCACCAGGACTCTAAAGACTTGGACCTTTGTCCTTTTGCATAGATATCGGGAGCACCACACACCCCTTTCCAACGACCTCATGACCCCCCCATGCTCTCCCAATCCGTCTACTGACTTCATAGGAAGAGTTACCAGAGATATGAATGTCACTGCCAAGGCAAGTAAACCTCTTGACAAGGTCGACACTCTCTCTGCAAACAGACACACTGCTGATGGCTGTGCCCAAGAGGTCATTAAAAGCCTGGATCTTGGATTTTATCCAGGACACTCGCAAGCCCAGACACTCAGACTCCTCACTCAGTCTCTCGAGTGCCCCCATCAGAGCCTTCATTGACTCTGCGAAGATCACAGCATCGTCAGCAAAGTCAAGATCCATGAATCTTTCTTAATCAACAGATGCCCCACAGCCGCAGGACCCCATGACCTTGCCCAACACCCAGTCCATACAAGCATTGAACAGAGTAGGAGCAAGAACACACCCCTGACGAACCCCAGAATCAACTGGGAAAAACACAGAGGTTCTGCCTCCACTCTGCACAACACTCACAGTACCAGTGTACAGGCCAGCCGTGATATCCAGCAACCTCGAGGGGATCCCACGAACCCTCAGGATGTCCCACAGGGCAGCTCGATCAACAGAGTTGAACGCTTTATGAAAATCGACAAAGGCTGCAAAGAAACTCTTCCGATATTCGCATTTGCGCTTCATGAGAACCTTCAGTGTCAGGATGCGGTCGATGGTAGACTTCTTAGGTGTAAAACCAGACTGTTCTGGTCACTGATAGGTGAGCAAGTGATCACGGATCCTATTGAGGATGACCCTAGCAAGGACCTTACCCGGCACCAAGAGCAGTGTTATACCCCTGTAGTTGCTGCAATCCAGGCGATCACCCTTCCCTTTCCAGATAGGGACATACTCTTAACTCTTAAGAAATTCAGAATAAACAGTAGGCATTCACCTTTGGAGAGTGGGGGGAACTGTAATAAAAGCAGCATGTAAAGAATAAGAAAGCAGCAGAGAAACAAGCAAGCTGCAAGATGGGAATCCGAATGGAAACCTTGAATGTTTCAAACGAAGAACTCTGAAATACGGGTCAATGTATCTTATCAAAAAAGAATAAAAGGGATTTTGGCAAAAAAGACGAAAACATATATAGATATCCACCCAGAATCTAATATGGAAGACAGAAAATGGTAGAAAGCTTCACAGTTGCTTTGAGAAGAGCTAAGAGAATGCTGAATGTGATGAACAATCAACAAGTAAAAGAGAAAGAAAGCAACGGTGCTTGGGAAAACAGAATGAACAGTCTCTGCCAATTGAAAAAGCTTTGATTTTCTCCTAAGCTGTCAGGAAAACAACATTACAAACCTGTACCTTGCTGACAGCTAAGCGCCATGAATGAAAGAAAACACTTTCCTTTGAACAAATCTAATTCTTAGAGAGTTGTTTGCCTTAGTCAAGTTTTCCAATATGTCTTTATTTTATTAAAGAAATAAATACTACAGGGACTTGCACAGCCTTGGATAGTGAAGTGAGCAAAGTGGTTATCTTTACACAGAATACATTATTTATTCCCAGCATATAAAAAGCATTGGGAGATACAAACAAAATGAAAGGTCAGAATGCTGAAACACACAACATTCAAGAGAAACACAGAAGACTGATTAATTATATCCATTTAATTAATAAATATGAGTGTCTAAATATAACCACGGACCAAGCACTTAACATGTAAGTGTTAAAATCAGAGTATCCCTCTTAAACTCATTCCCGCAAACATCTCTCAAGGTAAAGAGCTTTAGACAGCACGTTTGCTGCATTAGAGGAATATAAAGTAAACATGTGAGATCCAGTCTAAACACAGCCAGGCATTAGCTTTCAGGAACAGCTGAACAAGATCTGGCTTGACATAATTCATAATACATGCATCTTCATTTTCAGAACCTTAATGGGTGAGACAGTTGTTGTTTTTGTCACATAATTCAAAGGATTACCATAAATCAGTAAAGCACGACACAACTGTTGCTTCTGTTTTTCACCTTCTACCATAGGGCACAGACTTTGTGAAGTCAATATAGTACCATGCAGACCAGTTACTTAGAAGACTGCAATTTTTAGACATATCTAACATCATCTAAGAAAGAACATGACAAGAATATACAAGAGACTAACATCCATCCATCCATTATCCAACCTACAGGGTCACGGGGGTCTGCTGGAGCCAATCCCAGCCAACACAGGGCGCAAGGCAGGAAACAAAACCTGGGCTGGGTGCCAGCCTACCACAGAAGAGAGTAACATGTGAAAGGTAAAACAAGTTTACAGCAAAAGAAGCAAGTAAGTTAGGTCAGAAAAGGTACTCAAAAGTAAAAGGGGCTCACTCTAACTTAAACTAAAACAATTTTCCCCTCAGGGATTAATACAGTGCAGAGGAGAGATGCTGAGTATATTGGGAGAAAGATGCTAAGGACAGAGCTACCAGGCAAGAGAAAAAAAGGCCTAAGTGAAGGTTTATGGATGTGGTGAGAGAGGACATGCAGGTGATGGGTGTAACAGAACAAAATGCAGAGGACAGAAAGATATGGAAGAAGATGATCCGCTGTGGCAACCCCTAATGGGAGCAGCCGAAACAAGAAGAAGAAGAACAAATACCAATACCAAATATTCCTTCCAAAACTGCAAAAAAAAAGGTACATGATCATCACACGTTCATTTTTTAAGTCAGTCATCTGAAAATTACTGTTAGAAAAGAAACTCATTACCATCAATAGAGCTGCAGAATATGGCAGGTAGAATGCTAGTGCTTGACCAAAGTTATGATATTTTTTCAGTAGTCTACCAGGATGTCTGGTTAACAAACAAATTTGGGAAAAAGACTTTGTACTAAATACATTACATACTAACACACAGGCCAACAAAGTTATGTGTATAACGAATAACAAATGTTTAAAAAAGAGGCATTGGGAGATACAAGCAAAATAAAAGGTCAGAATGATGACAACAAGAATAAAATGGTGAAGGAAGGGTCATGGCACAGAGTTAAGCAGAAATATTTAAATTTTATTTTGCACTTGAATTGAAAATTTGAAATAATAATAATAATAATAATAATAATAAGGAAAATTATCAATATCATTTCCTTTTTTCTAGACAGATCCTGAGGGATACCACAAAGATTGAACACCAGGAATGGCTGACAAATGTCAAAAATCTATATTTGTTATAAACCACAATGGAATTAATCACTAAATAAAACCGCAATAATGACATAAGAATTAAGATTGTGATGAAAAATAAAAACAAACTGCTTTTAAGCTTTCATCATGAGGGGTTTATTACTACACAACATTTTTTAAATATTGCTATTATTTATTGTAAATTATTAATATTGCATTTTCTATTTAGTCTATATAAGCAGTCTATGCCTACTACTGACTGCCCCAAAGCTGGGCTTTTTAATGACAATGACACAGACATCATTACTCTGAAACCATGCACTTCACATGAAGAGGACATCTGGTTTGGTGGCTTTTTATTGTTGAAATGTATCTCAATATATATTTGTTCTATTCCCAGGGGAGCAATACAGTGTTAAAAGAGACAAAGGAAAAAAAAGGAAAATTAGCACCACCTTCTGTCTATTTAAATGGCATCTGAATAATCAGTTTCTTTTATATGCTCAATTCACACATTTTCAAGCTCAACCGCAATTGGTTTCAACCAAGCAATACAACTTTTAATTAAATTTTAAGTAAAGGCTTCTGGCTAGTCTGACAGTGGAAATATTCGACCCAACAGCATGTATATAGAAGACTTTGGCATGGAGAATTAGGAAGAAAACTTAGCTAGGGAAAGCAAAGTGTGAATATGTGTGTGAGGCAGCTATCTGAAATGATAAAAGATGATATTACAAGTTCAGTTACTGATTCAGTCCTGGAGGGATGTTAGCAGCAAGTTTAAAACAAAGTCTTTAGCTGCTTTCTTTGACAGGTGTCTTTGAGTCATTGTGAAGGAACACAAACAGACCATAATGGTTATGATTAAGTGAAGTGAAAAGTGCCACAAGGGGGTTCTTAAAAAGGACTTTGATCTTAGTTGACTTTGACGCGTTCCTAGAAATGATCTGTAAATCATTTTTTTCATTACACCTCTGTAAATTTCTGGATGCTCTGACAGATGTAATATTTGAGATATGGTTAAAGGTAATGCAGGAGAGTCTTTTTTAACACAAATTGTAGGGGGTGATTCTGATATGGAACTAAAAAATTCCCACAACCAAGATAGGCAAGAACAAGCAGGATGATGATTAGTCCAGAGATACATGAATTCAGCCAGCAACATTAAATAACCAGGCCTAAACTGAACATATCAGAAAAAAATCAGTATGGAATTACCCCTATCTCTAACCCCAACCCTAACCTAAACTCTGAAGAAGACATTCTGTTGGTGAAATGAAAGCTTTGGTGAAAATATGCTGTTCATCCCAACAGTTCCAGTTCACCAATTTGTTTCTCAAAAATGCTGAATGAAGATGTAAAGAAACACTTTTTAAACCATTCTTTTACATTATCAAATCCAACAATTCCCCATCACAACATCTTAATGAGTTTCCAACAATCGATATACTAATATTTAAAACTTCTGCGAGGTCACCTGTTAATCTCACCGAACTCCAAATGGACTACATGTAGTCCTTTCAGGCCAGCATTAAAATTACCTTCATGTTCATTCATCACAACTTTTTTCTTTCACTTGTCTTGGTGGATATTATTAAAATGACACATAGTACTGATTTTGTTTACTTACTAAGAGAAAAAATGTGTTCTGGTGCATATATTTGCATACTAGCTGTGCTACCCATCAAAGACAGGTTAAAATCTAAGTAATCAACACAGACCGCAGAATTAATGTTTGCAGTGCACCATGCAATGCATATGTCTTTGTTAAATGACATTTGGTATGGGATTTGTAAAAGCTGTTTTAATTTTTGTAATGCGCCGTCTATTGTAATGACAAATGCAATGCATTTTATTTGTACAAAATGTTTCGATGGGCCATCTTTTGGGATGGCAAAGACATAGCAACAGGATGGACACCCAGACAGGCACACACACACTTATCCTTTTATTGAAGAGGACTAGCCTATGAACTTTGTAATATCTTTTGGCAATAGATGTATATTTATTGCTATATTCAATCAGTTTTGCAGTTTATGAAGAACTAGCAAAATACCCGCGCTTCGCAGTGGAGAAGTAGTGTGTTAAAGAGGTTATGTAAACATATATATACATATACATATATATACATATCTACATATACACATATCTACATATACATATATATATACTGTACATACATATACACATCCACATATACATATATATACATATACAAATTTACACATCTACATATATATATACATATAAATATATACATATCTACATATATATACACATATATATATATACATATGCACATATATATATATATATATATATATATATATATATATATATATATAAATAAAGACATACATATATACATACATACATACATTCACATATATATAGCAAAATACCCGCGCTTCGCAGCGGAGAAGTAGTGTGTTAAAGAGGTTATGTAAACATATATATACATATACATATATACATATATACACATATCTACATATACATATATATATACATATATATATATATATATGGAAGAGAAGGTCTGTGATACGGTTTGCATATTTGCAGTTGGAGATCCACAACGGGAGAAAAAACGAATCACGTATCATAAAATAGTTTTATTCCTGCGCTTTCAACCCCTGTCAGGGGTCTTCATCAGAGGATAATGCTTAGACTTACAAGAATCAAAGGCAATATATAGCAACACATTCAGTGGGGGGTGGGTGGAGGTGACTAAGTCCGTATGATCAAAGGGGGGGAGGGGGTGTATCGTTAAATTAAAGTGCATATGTCCTTCTTAAGTTGGCATATGCTGGGTTTATGTCCAAGTGTCTGTTGATGGCATTTTCATCTGATAGCCAAGACTCGGCCAACTCTCTGGCGCTTTTTGTACTGGCCTTAAACTTTACTTTTACGTTGTCCCAGTTGAATGTGTGTCCTGTCGATTTAGTATGTGCATATATCAAAGATAGTGCGTCCTTTCTTCTGACAGCGTTGCGATGTTCCTGTACCCGTGTTGAGATTTTTTTTGACGTTTGTCCTATGTATACAGCTGAGCAAGAATTGCATGGAATACTATAAACTGCGTTTCGTGTTTCGGCTGTCGATTTCTTGTTTTTAGCATTAAACAGGACCGTGCGCAGATTGTTGGTGGGTTTATGTGCTATTTTGATGCCCCACTTGGTCAGGGTGTGTGCCGTGCCTTCTGACACATTATGGTGGTACGGGAGTGAATGCCAGGTGGGGTGGGGGTTCTGATTTACGTCGCTTGTATGCTGATTCCTTTGGCGCCTGCTGTGTGGACTCCGATTAATGAATGATTTTGAGTATCCGTTCAAGGTGAAAAGTTGAAACAGATAGCGTCTCTCATTAATTTTTGTTTCCTTGGTATTACAATGCGTGTGGACTCGTTTAAATAGGGTTTTCACGCAGCTCCGTTTATGAGATACCGGGTGATTGCTGGCGAAGTGTAGAATCTTGTCTGCGTGGCATTGTTTGCGGTAAACACTTGTGGTCAGGGTGGCGTCACTATTTCTTTTGATGTAAATGTCCAGGAAATTGATGTGTCGATTATTTTCTTTTTCCATTGTGAACTGGATTGCAGGGAATATTGTGTTAATATGATTGAAGAATTCATTCAGCTGGTTCTTTCTTAATATGACGAATGTGTCGTCTACATAGCGTATCCAAATTTTGGGTGTAATCTGGGATAAAGCTATGTTTTCAAATCGTTGCATTACCAGTTCAGCTAGGAGTCCAGATAACGGTGATCCCATCGGCATGCCTTCTTTCTGTGTGTAATACTTGCCGTTGAAATGAAAGTGCGTTTTGGAAGAAATGCTTTCGGACACTAATACTTATCAACAGCTAAATAACGACCCAACAAAAACCACACAGAATAAAATAAACTATACTCTGACCAAACTCCGAAATGGTAGCCGCCTGGATGCACAGAACTTTCACAAAATTAAATCCAATGATGCTAACTGCCCGGAATTTTATGGACTCCCAAAAATACACAAAACACCACTAAAATACAGACCAGTGGTTAGCCTAATAGGCGGACCAACATACAACTTGTCAAAAAGACTTTTCCAACTACTTAAACATTTAACGGACGACTTAGATTATTCTGTCAACAGCGCGGAGTCGGCATTACAGCGCTTGAATGACGTATCCATCGCCGAGGACGAGATCATTGTCTCGTTTGATGTTATATCGCTATACACCATGATCCCGATCCAACTGGCCACAGAAACATTATTAATGAAACTGGATAGTGACCCCACCATAGAGACAAGAACCAAACTTCCATCAAAGACTTAATGCACCTAATATCACTTTGCCAAAAAACGCACTTTCATTTCAATGGTAAGTATTACACACAGAAAGAAGGCATGCCGATGGGATCACCGTTATCTGGACTCCTAGCTGAACTGGTAATGCAACGATTTGAAAACATAGCTTTATCCCAGATTACACCCAAAATTTGGATACGCTATGTAGACGACACATTCGTCATATTAAGAAAGAACCAGCTGAATGAATTCTTCAATCATATTAACACAATATTCCCTGCAATCCAGTTCACAATGGAAAAAGAAAATAATCGACACATCAATTTCCTGGACATTTACATCAAAAGAAATAGTGACGCCACCCTGACCACAAGTGTTTACCGCAAACAATGCCACGCAGACAAGATCCTACACTACGCCAGCAACCACCCGGTATCTCATAAACGGAGCTGCGTGAAAACCCTATTTAAACGAGTCCACACGCATTGTAATACCAAGGAAACAAAAATTAATGAGAGACGCTATCTGTTTCAACTTTTCACCTTGAACGGATACTCAAAATCATTCATTAATCGGAGTCTACACAGCAGGCGCCAAAGGAATCAGCATATAAGCGACGTAAATCAGAACCCCCACCCCACCTGGCATTCACTCCCGTACCACCATAATGTGTCAGAAGGCACGGCACGCACCCTGACCAAGTGGGGCATCAAAATAGCACATAAACCCACCAACAATCTGCGCATGGTCCTGTTTAATGCTAAAAACAAGAAATCGATAGCCGAAACACGAAACGCAGTTTATAGTATTCCATGCAATTCTTGCTCAGCTGTATACATAGGACAAACGTCAAAAAAAATCTCAACATGGGTACAGGAACATCGCAACGCCGTCAGAAGAAAGGACCCACTATCTTTGATATATGCACATACTAAATCGAGAGGACACACATTCAACTGGGACAACGTGAAAGTAAAATTTAAGGCCAGTACAAAAAGCGCCAGAGAGTTGGCCGAGTCTTGGCTATCAGATGAAAATGCCATCAACAGACACTTGGACATAAACCCAGCATATGCCAACTTAAGAAGGACATATGCACTTTAAGTTAACGATACACCCCCGACCCTCCCCTTTGATCATACGGACTTAGTCACCTCCACCCATCCCCCACTGAATGTGTTGCTATATATTGCCTTTGATTCTTGTAAGTCTAAGCATTATCCTCTGATGAAGACCCCTGACAGGGGTTGAAAGCTCAGGAATAAAACTATTTTATGATACGTGATTCGTTTTTTCTCCCGTTGTGGATCTCCAACTGCAAATATATATATATATATATATATATATATATATACACATATCAACATATATATATACATATACATATACACATATCAACATATATATACACATACATATACACATATACATAAACACACACATATACATCCATCCATCCATCCATCCATCCATACTCTTCATATATACATATATAGATACATACATAGTGCATTGTAACACGGGCTGTGATTGTTACATGGGAGGGAGACAACAAATCACAGCTTCCCGCTTTCTAATCGGGCCTGTGATTGGTGCTTTGACTGATGCCTAGATCCCACAGTATGTCCCCTTAGGAGAGGCGTTAGGCAAGTGTAATTGAATAGTGGTGCTGCAAGTTTAGCTTTACACCTGTTTTTAAGGCTTATTGACTGAAAGGGGCTTTCATGAAAAAACTTAGGGCTTTGCTACAGGATACACCCTCCACAAGTTAAGGAAGTAAAAATAAAGGTATATATTTCTGTTTTATTTAAACCTTTTAAGTTTGTATGCGGACGGCATGGTGGCGCAGTGAAAGGTGCCAGTTAGGAGACCCAGGTTCGCTTCCGTGCATGGAGTTTGAATGTTCTCCCCGTGTCTGTCTGGGTTTCCTCCGGGTACTCCGGTTTCCTCCCACAGTCCAAAGACATGCAGGTTAGGTGCATTGGCGATTCTAAATTGTCCCTGGTGTGTGGGTGTGTGTGGGTGTGTGCGCCCTGCGGTGGGCTGGCACCTTGCCCGGGGTTTGTTTCCTGCCTTGTGCCCTGTGTTGGCAGGGATTGGCTCCTGTATTTAGGATATAGCGGGTTGGATAATGGATGGATGGACATCTGTATGCATAGCCCTATTTGCTCGTTTTCGTTTTTTTTCTTTCTTCAGTAATATTTCAGTAAACCCGGAGCTTGTCAGTTCAAATCCTGGTACTGACACCACTGTGTGACCCTGAGGAAGTCACTTCACCTGCCTGTGCTGCAAAAAACAAAAGTAATGTAACAAATTGTACCTCAGATGTTGCAAGTTGCTGGAATAAAGGCGTAAGTAAAATAGATAAATATGTATTATACACATAGGAACTATTCATTTATTTTCAGTTAAGTCATCTGCAGCAAACCTTTATAAATGAGGGTTTCTCCTTTTTAGATAGTGCAAACTGTTTCTTCTTCATTGACATTTTCTCTTGGAGAGCTTTTTTCATTGCATTGAAAATTAAAGCAGCAGCTGCCAAAATATGTAGCTTTCTTATTAATTTTTCAACATTGTGTAAAATAAATTTATAAAGTAACATAAAAGGTTTAAATACTGGTTATCCTTTTACACTAAAATATTACTAAAGAGATACAAAAAAAGTAAAATGCCTATATTCTTTTTCTTTAAGGAGATTAAATATTACTGAAGAAAGAAAAAAAAAACTAAAACAGGCAAATGGGGCTATGCATACGAACTTAAAAGGTTTAAATAAAACAGAAATATATCCTTTTATTTTTACTTGCTTAACTTGTGGAGGGTGTATCCTGTAGCAAAGCCCTAACTTTTTTCGTTAAAGCCCGTTTCAGTGAATAAGTCTTAAAAACAGGTGTAAAGATATTGACAATAAGCTACGTAAACCCACCAAGACATGGAACCGTTTAAATCAAGTATCATTACATCTTCCTTTCTTAAAGAGAAGTAAGGCAGTACTTATAATCTTACATATATATATATAGACATACATACATATATATATATATATATCTATATCTATATATGTATATCTATATCTCTATATACATCTATATATATATATCTATATCCGAAGCCGTGCAAGCACACTCTTGAGAATGCAACGTATAGTTGTACAGAAGAAAAGCAATCTTGCCTCAAATCAATGGCAACCTTTTGTAGGTCTATGAACTTAATTTAAACTTTAGGTTTACACAGTGCTTTCTTTCCGAAGTACCTGCACTCATGAATATGTCTGTATGCGTCAGTCGCTCAAATCCACGCGCTTCGCACCGGCGAAGTACCGCTTTTAAATTTTTATTAAGAAGAAAAGAAAACCTTTTTAAATTGAGGGAAAATATACTAATAACAGTTTGTTAAGGATCTGTTATTTTGTGAAGCTGCCTTCATTCGAGTGATCACTTCGAGCTGACTTGCTGGCCAACTATAAGCGTTACCTGGTAGGTAACCACCCATACAATCAGATTGTGAATCAGACTACGAATGCCGTGAATGTAATTACCCCGATCTACATGTTGTCAAATAAACGAACCACACGCCGTGGCGCAATTTTAGGGGCTTCGCCTCTAGCGCTGACGTCCGAGGTTCGATTCCCGTAAGGGAGTGAAGTGAGTGGCTGGTTACCTACCAGGTAACGCTTATGGTTGGCCAGGAGGTTAGGTAACATCAGCCACGGTGCCTTCAGTTGTGAGAAGCAGATCATAGAATGGTTGAAAATAGTTTACTGTCAAATAATGCAAAGAGTACGCGACACGTGTTTCCCCCTTATTCTTGGCTCATCAGGCGTACAGACTCACTGCACTCGCTTACGGTAATCGAACCTCGGACGTCAGCGCTAGAGGGGCTTCGCAGCGGTGAAGTATTGCTTTTAAATTTTAATTAAGAAGAAAAGAAAACCTTTTTAAATTAAGTCTTAAAAAGAGGTGTAAAGATATTGACAATAAGCTACGCAAACCCACCAAGAAATGCAATCGTTTAAATCAAGGCGTGAATCGAAAAACAACATCCCATAATATTAGTTAACGATTAACACATTTCTATATGTATTGTAAGCATACAATACAACTGATAATATGTTGCGCTTATTTATCTGGTGTACCGACATTTTTGCACGTTTAACGGCTGAAATCTAACGTGGTTTGTGCCCTTCAGAATGAAAACAGTTTGCATTTACCTTTTTAATAAAAGGCGAGCTTTTAAGCCTGAGAAATCACCCCGTAAATGCACACGTTTAATTGCACATGTGTTAATATGTATGCTTACAAAGTATTAAAAGACACTCAAAAATTAACGTCATTTACCTTCGTTCCCGCGTTTGACTCATGCTGTAAATCTCTTCCTTGTTTTTAGTTCACGTGATTACGTAGGAGGCGTGATGACGCGATACGTGACTCCGCCTCCTCCATTAGAGTATATGGACAAAAAACAGGTTCCAGTTATGACCATTACGCGTAGAATTTCGAAATGAAACCTGCCTAACTTTTGTAAGTAAGCTGTAAGGAATGAGCCTGCCAAATTTCAGCCTTCTACCTACACGGGAAGTTGGAGAATTAGTGATGAGTGAGTCAGTCAGTCAGTCAGTGAGGGCTTTGCCTTTTATTAGTATAGATGAACAGGTGATGTAGTATTCCCACATATCTCATATTAATGCCACTTTATAAATCTAAGTACCTCCATCCAGTGTCCAACCCGCTGAATCCGAATACAGGGTCACGGGGGTCTGCTGGAGCCAATCTCAGCCAACACAGGGTGCAAGGCTGGAACAAATCCTGGGCAGGGTGCCAGCCCACCACAGGGCACACCCACACACCAAGCACACACTAGGGACAATTTAGGATCGCCCAATGCACCTGACCTGCATGTCTTTGGACTGTGGGACAAAACCAGAGCACCCAGAGGAAACCCATGCAGACACAGGGAGAACATGCAAATTCCATGCAGGGAGGACCCAGGAAGCGAACCCGGGTCTCTTAACTGCGAGGCAGCAGCGCTACCCACTGTGCCACCCAATGTAAATACCTTTCAAATATAAAATGAACAAATAACTTATATTTATACTAAAGGTTTACTTCATCCACTCCAAACTGGCCAAAAATGTATATCAAATGTTTATGTACTCCATGCATCACAGGATGATGATTCCTCTTATATCAAATTACCTACAAATGGACTATTACTCATTATGTTTTCCATATTTTCAGTTTGCACATATGTGCTTCTATTTCATGGTGTTTGTGGCATGTGCTGTATGTTGTTTGTGCAAAAGTCCACTCTGGCACAAAGATTTCAAGGTGCTAAGATGAGTCATTGATGTTGATGTTAATATGACGTCTTTTTCTTCGCACGCACAAGTGCAGATCCTGTTATGTGTAGAATAGGAACTGGCTTTAAGGTGTTGGCCTGTAAACAAGAAGACTGCTACTTCATTGGGATATCCTGTCCCACTTCATCAGCCAGTATTCCAATTAATGAAACATGAAATTATTTTGTTCTTCTTATAGTTAGCAAATCAAATCACCTTGGAAGAAAATCAGCAAAACCATGTAATAGACTATAACCCAGGATATTTTCTGATTGCATTTTATTTTTAATTTCTGTGCCCAGTTAATACAGGATATCATTGTGCCCAGTTTTATAACTTTACAGCTAATCTGTGAGTAAACTCATAATGACCTATCACTATTGATAACCAGCTGGTGTGCAAGACGTCTGCATTATGTACTGTAGTTTGTCAATGACACCTGACATAAGCACATTTGTCCATACATGAAGAAAGCCACAATGCAAATTGACAGAATGGTTAGAGAGGGACCTCACTAAAGCTGTCTGTTGTCCCATTCCAGGTGTGAAAATGGCTGGTAACTGAGCTTAAAGCTTGCTATCCAGCACAGGTATGAGTATTTAAGGATGAGTTGGACGTGGCTAAATGTTAAGTCCCTTCTTTCTTAAATTTCAATGAAAAACACCTGCCTTATATTTGAAATACATCAGATAAAAAGCCAAGTCATGAATGAAGCTTCTCATTATGACTGATACCACTAAATCCACATAAAAGCATAATCTAAAATTTCATAACACTCTAGACGGAGAATTGAATGAGGAAGGGTAAGGTAAGACAACAAAAATGAAGGCTATACATACTGTATAAGAAAAAGCTAATTATCCAGACCAACACATTGTATTACAAACCATATTTTAAATACGGAAGGATTGTGTAAATCGGATGGGAACCATTTTAAGGGGGCACTGCCACTTATAAATTTTCTGCTTCTGTCTTCACCCAGGAAGACAGCAACTCAGAAGTAGTCCTATGACCTCACCACAGTATTTACCGGCAATGAAATTAAAGAACAGTGTGTCAAAGACAAGGCATCACTTCAGAGTTAACAGCTGAGTAAAGCACACTAGTGCTGCTCACATCTATTTTTATGTTTTTCATTTTAGCCTTACCGATGGCTTGTAACAACGGTTACCTCTTTGGGTACTCTGAAACTTTTTAAATGTTGCTAGTCTTTTTATATGACACACAGTATGTCCCAATATTTGTGAAGGATAGCAACCTCCAAAACTCCTGGAGAAGTATTTGTGTAAGGAGAAACCGGGAACCTCAAAGCTGATAAAGTTGGGAGGTATCACTTGAAAGGAAATGAGCTGAGGACTCAGCTTATCTTAATGTATGTGAATCAGTATACCATAACTGCTATAGAATGAAAGGTAAAATACTTTTATTAGGAGATACCAGCCTGGATGTTTGGCTTCTGTGCAATGCACCGATAGACCATCATAAGAACAACTTGCTTTGATGTGTTCATTGACTGATCTAACTCCCTTGTTTACTGATCCAAGCTCCTTTTGTAAAAATACGGCCTCTTTCATTCGTTTAATGCTGTATTTATAAGATGACAAAAAGCAGTTTGTCATAAAATGCATGACACTGAATAATATGCTACAAATTATCACTGAGTACTTATCTACAGATGCATGCATGGATGCTGGCAGAAACCCCAGGCTTTGAGGCTGTTTATCTTTTTGTATTTCTAATGTGTGAAAGCCTCCACCCGCCAGCCTAAGGAAGTGAAAGCAATGGGAAAAGCAGTAATTCATTTAAACATTCAGCAAGGGTTAGAGGGAGATCTGTGTAAGCAGTTTGGAATAATAAGCAGCCCATATTAGTTTACATAAATAGTCAAACAAACAATATAGAAAATAGTGTGATGACTGAAGTGGATTGCAAATGTTAACACTTTAACTTAAATTTTTTACCTGTGTTAAAAACATATTTGTAATTTATACATGTTTGTAGTTGTGTAACACTGCATCCTCTGTGTTATCTAGTCATTCATCCTCAAAAATTAATTTGTCCAATATAATACCATGGTGTCTGTCCTGTCAGAAATAAGCACAAGTAAAGAGTTGGGATCGGACACAGTATCTCTTACAGGGCACACTTATCAACTCACTGACCTCCAGCCAATTTGAAATCTGCAGTCAACTTAAAGATGTACAATTTAGCAAACATTCCTGAAGAAAATTAATTTGCAAAATCTAAACAGATTGTGTTCAGTCCAGAATACAAATTCAAGACTTAAGAGCTGGGTGATAAGTAGCAGTAAGTAACACTGATAAACATGTTGCCCCACATTTTTCAAACTATGTTTGTCACAGATGAAATTGTCATTAAAGAAGCTAGAAGTGCAATAAAGACTGACTGGATAAATATACCTCAAAGGAACCATATCATGTATTATAAATATTATATTAAAAATAGGTATAGATATTGTTACAAAATTGATTTACAGTATTCTACTCCATACACCCATGTCTATTTTTACAAGGTAGACTGGAGCACTATCTTACAAAGGTGCTAACAGAATTAACTCCTCTGTACTCTGACGCTCTCTGTGAATACTGTGTAATTACGCCTGCTTGTTATAATGTATATACTGAATGACAGGCAAAAGCCATTTCTCTTTACAATTCCTTACCTGTTTGTGTAGTTGACGACACTAATGTCGAAAACCTATAGAGCAGCGTGGGTTTTGCCATTCAACACACAACACTGAACCTTTTGCATCAGCCTTTAAGGATTTTATGATTCTACTGAATTTTCCCTTGTACTTGTCCTTTTAATTGTTTACCTTCCTGCCATTATTTTAATAAACGCATTACCATTTTCTGTTTTAATACACAATGCGTTGTTTGATTTTTTTTTTTTTTTTGCTATGCCATAGAATGGCTAACAAAAGGCACTGCAAGTAAAAAGACAACACCAATGGAAACTGCCTTTGCCTAAAACAGTGTACACTTTACTCGCTAAATATCTGAAAAAATATTTATACACAATGTCAAATGTTAACAATGAAAAATCTAAATTGCAAAACTGAGAAAAATTGTCTATGCAAAAATGAACTGATTTCATATTCTGAAACGCTTTGTTTCAAATGACGGTTGATTTGCATTTCAATGACTAAGCAATCTCTGCTTTGAATTTTGAACAGCAGACTTCAGATTTAGCGCTTCAGAGTTCTCATTTTTACCCAGCTCATTAACCCTGGGTAATGTGACAAATGGTCGAGGATGGATCAAAAGGCATCAGGTGAACATTCTTTTCCACCCTTGAGACCTTGTTTTTGCTGACGACCTTGCCCTACTGTTCTGTATGCACCACTATATGCAAAAAAAAAAACAAAGCATGTCAACATATTTGCAGAGAACTTGGGACTGAAGATCGGCCACACCAAGATGGATGTCATGACGTTTAATGTGGACAGCCTAACATATGTTCAGGTTGGTGGAGAAAATCCACATATGACTCACACTTTCACTTATCTGGGCACCATTGTGGGGCATGATGGAGGTGTAAGCAGTAACAGTCATAGAGACTCTGCAAAGCAAAAAGCGTTTTCTGATCCCGTAATAATGTGGGGAAATCCCCACAGTACCGTACCAACACTAAGCTAAGGTTGTACCTGAGATATGTCTTATCAACTCTTCTCTATGGATCCTGAGTGCTGGAGAATGACAGGGGGTGATATGTACTCCACACAAAACCCCTATGCATTTTCTTGCCATGAATCATCTCCAGTGTACAACTACTTGCTCAATGTCGTCAAGAAAGTATTGTGATGAGGAGACAATAGAGATGGATTTTCCATGTCATCAGAAGCAAAGGCAGCTCTATTACCAAAGCTACTTTGTGTTGGACTCCTGAATGGAAATGCAAGAAAGCATGGCCCAGGAATACATGGCGGTGTAGTGTGAAGGCAGAGCCGAAATACATGAATCACAGTTGTGGCACCATAGAAGAGACAGTCCAACACTGACAGTAGTAGAAAGTCTTTGCTGCTGCTTTATATGCCAAAGAGGCGTAGTGGGCAGTAGTAGAATCAACCCTTGTCATTTCACATAGTTAATAGGAAAACTTCCAGCATCTGACACAAAACTTTTTCCAATTGGTTTTTCACATACTGAACTCATTTTGAAACCCTTTCACATGACCATCCAACACATGGATGATACATTTTCTTTCACTTGAAACTACAATTATGAACTAGTACTAGACAAAAATGTTACTTTGGAGAGGCAGCATTTTAATAATCAGATACTGATAATTAAACAAAATAAGTGTTTTGTGTTGTAAATCAAGTTCATACCTTGAGAAAATTCTCAATTTAGTAGTACAGTGATCCCTCGCGGATTTTTTGCTGGTTCGCGGATTTCTGCGGACAATGGGTCTTTTAATTTCTGGTACATGCTTCCTCAGTTAGTTTGCCCAGTTGATTTCATACAAGGGACGCTATTGGCAGATGGCTGAGAAGCTAGATTGCTTACTTTTCTCTCTCTCTTGCGCTGACTTTCTCTGATCCTGACGTATGGGGATTGAGCAGGGGGGCTGTTCGCACACCTAGACGATACGGACGCTCGTCTAAAAATGCTGAAAGATTATCTTCACGTTGCTATCTTTTGTGCAGCTGCTTCCTGAAACGACATGCTGCACGATGCTTCGCATACTTAAAAGCTCGAAGGGCACATATTGATTTTTGACTGAAAAACAAACTCTGTGTGAGCTGCCACCTTCAACAGCTTTGTGCCACGGTGCTTCGCATACTTAAGCCAAACAGCCCTATTGATTTGTTTGCTAGAGATTGTTTTCTCTATCTATGTGACATTCTGTGCTCCTGACACGCACTCCTTTGAAGAGGAAGATATGTTCGCATTCTTTTAATTGTGAGACAGAACTGTTATCTCTGTCTTGTCATGGAGCACAGTTTAAACTTTTGAAAAAGAGACAAATGTTTTTTTGCAGTGTTTGAATAACGTTCCTGTCTCTCTACAACCTCCTGTGTTTCTGCGCAAATCTGTGACCCAAGCATGACAATATAAAAATAACCATATAAACATATGGTTTCTACTTCGCGGATTTTCTTATTTCGCGGGTGGCTCTGGAACGCAACCCCCGCGATGGAGGAGGGATTACTGTAAATACATTTAGGAACACACTAATATCCTAGCTCTTTGTACTAAACTTTATAGATGTCTTTAGTATGAAAGTTTAAATAAACAACTCAATCTGTGGGGAACTGGTTGGACATAATATAAATATGTTACAGATTCTTCAAAAGTTCTCATGGGTTACTGGCTTAGATGACTGACAATACAAACTAAACAGCAAGCAGATGAATGGCATTTAAAAACAAATATTAACCCACAAACTCTAACAATCACACATAACAGGTCAGTTAACTTAATATGCTTTATCTGTGACACATGGGGTAAAAATGGAGCACCAGGAAATGAACATACACATCGCCTGTTGACAGAAAAAGTGAGAACTGGAATCCAGGACTGCACCATCATGCCAACATTATTAAATATATTTAAAAACAATAATTTACAATGAAATGCACCGTTTTCAGTTCACAGATACCATCAGTGGAGTCTTATAACTTACTGAAGGGAACACTGGGAAATAAACAGGATGCAACTCCAATGTTTCAGATGTATAACAAAAAAAGAAAAATAATCAAAACCAAAAATAAACAGTGTTTAAAATCCATAGAGACCTAATAACCACCAAGGTCTGAGAGTGGATGTTTCAGGCTTGATGTATATCTTCACACAAGGTACACTTAGGAAGGATGGCCGATTTGTCTGAGCAAACAAACAAAGCTGAGAGAGCAGTGTATGAGCTGCTCTCGGAGAAGGCCTCAATCACGTAATAAGGTTAAAAATATTAAAATAAGAGTGCTAATTTCTTTTTTTTAAAAACAAAATACCAATGTAAAACAAAAAAGGGATAATGCAAACTATCTAAAGAAGAGTTACACCACAGCAAAGCATGTCACCTTGCTGTTCTTTGCACAAACAGACTTGAGCTCCTGCCTGTGTGAAAAGGCAGCTGACATATTTAACCAACATGTTAGTAATCCACAACATTCTTCATTCTCATCTCTCCTCTTTCAGTTTCTGGACTCTGGCATCTTCCACCCCAGCTGAAGTTTGCCACAATGCCTGTCCTGGTTCAAGGACGTCTCCTCCACAATCTTCACAAGGACCACCAAACTAGCTGAAGGGCAAGCCAGAATCCTTACTGGAACACCCAGCAGAGGCACAGTTTGCTTCAGACAGGTCTCAAAACAACCTGCTGGCTTTTGAGGGGAGCAGGCCTTTGGAATAGGGTACTGGCCACAAAACTGTAAAATCCCAAAACACTAGCAATTGCCCCCAACAGTGAAAATGATAACCTTGAAAAATGCTTAATTGTACATTGAGGTGGGTAATAATGAGATTCAAAATATTTCAAACAAATACAATAAGAAGTTACTAAATGAGGAGAATGCAGGGCATAATGGTGAAAATAGAACGACTGAGCCATAAGTTACAAGCACTGAACAAGGTTAAGATAAATTAGCAGGACCATCTAGAGTGGGCCTTGTGCCCTGTGTTGGCTGGGACTGGCTCCAGCAGACCCCCGTGACCCTGTAGTTAGGATATAGCGGGTTGGATAATGGATGGATGGATGGATCTAGAGTGGTGTTGGAAATGTTGAAGGCACTGGAAGGTCATGGAATTTAATGGTTTAAAGGCCAGTGTCACATATTTTTTAGTGATGGGATTGTGCTCATTCCAGTATACAAAGAAAATGGTGATGCATTAGAATGTGCGTCACGTCAAGCAATCAAGCTTTTGGAGCAGGTTTTGAAGGGGTATGAATTTAGTGACAGAGAAAGGTTTAGAGAACATACAGTACAAGGTTTCATACCTGGTAAGAAAACAACTAATGCAATCCTTCATCCATAATGTGAAGGGAAAAAATCTGCATTATACGTTTGAAAACCTGGAAAAGACATTTGACACGATGCTGCTAGAGGTGCTAAAGCAAGATTTGAGAAAGTTAGGTATGGATGAAAGATTAGTGTCTGAGGAAGCATGAATGGTGGTCAGGACAGCAAATGGGAATAGTGAAAGTTTTATGGTGAAGGTAGGGTTGATCCAGGGATTTGTTCTGAGTTCTAAAGTAGTACTATGTAGTGGTAAAGGCTGTGTACTTCAAACTCTGAGGCCGTGGGTACAAATACTGGCACTGTGTGGTCATGATCAAGTCACTTCACCTGTCTGTACTCCAACTGGAAAACAAGAAATGTAATTAATTGTACCTGGAATGTTGTAAGTCACCTTGGATAAAGGTGTCAGCCAAGTAATAAAAGTATCAAGTAAAGTAGGACACCTTCAAAAACATGAATTTCAGATTTGTTCAACAATTCTTACATTTTATCACTCTTTTGCAATTTTAGGGCCAGCCCCATGGAAATAATGTACTTTATACACTAGAGTTTATCATCAAGAGCATCATGGTTTGTCATTCCTTTTGTTCCTTACACTCACAAACACATAAAAATAATAATTTTGTCTTTACTACTGTGTAGTTTACAGTCCAGATGTGTTCTCTCGTCTACCCTATGAGGTTTGAAGTCAAAGATATCTGCTCCTGATGTAGCGACCATCACCAGATGGAAAGTGGCAGTAAAGTCTACATACAAAGCCTGTCCATCAGTTTGCTGTTTCTGCAAGAAGCTGTGCAAATGTTTATATCTGCTGCTGGTGCCATGAGTTATCATGAGCAAGAACGTCATTCTTTTACATTCACTTTTATTATTTATTCTCATTTACTCCACCATCAACATATCAAATGGAGTTTCTACAGTAGTCAAATTGAGACAAACAGTTTCAAGTTTTGGCTTCAAACACAAAAAAATTAGAAAATCATTGCAAATATGTTGATGGGTTTGTGTTAATTATTATTAAATCTAATAACTTCCTGATTTCTCCATTTACCTTAATAGCCAAGTCACAGTGTTCACTAGCAGTAGTGAGCTGCTCAATATGTCGGTCGACCTCAGCCACTGACAGGCTACAGCTGCTCTTCTTTCGTCCACATACCACATTCTCTAGGCCTGTCAGGACTCTCTGTAGCTCAGAATTTAGGTCACTACAGTTGTCTGGAAAAAATGAAAAAAAGAGAAACTATTAGCTCAACAAAGCATAAGGATCACATCAGTGGCGAGGATGAAATCAGATGTGCTTAGTGTTTTGGTTTAACATGCAATTTGTCTGAATTATTTCTAGACAGAAAAAAGATAAAAATAACTTGATCCTTAAAATAAATGTTTAGGTGAATGCTGCAAACCGTTTGATGAATAATTCAGATATCACAAATGCATCTACATAAAATGGAAAAATGGCATGGCTTGTATGGCAAGTGGTGTCATAAACTTCTACCTATTTAAATGTATTTACTTTTATTATGTTTGGGTGTGGTCATCTTGCTTGTTGTTAACATGGTCATTACCATCACACGGTGACTACATTGTTGCTTTACTTCATGCAGCAACAAAAAGACCAAGTTTTTTGATTTTTAAAATGATCTCTTGCAGTTTCTTTTTTTGGGGAAAGTTTTTGTCTGGGATCAGTTCTGACCTGTTGCTTTTTTCTCCACATTTTTTGAATTTTCATTTTATGTGTATTGCCCTTTTCTGTTTACTTTCTTTGTCTAAATCCTGGACTTCTGTTGTTGTCTTGCCAACAACACACTTATCCTGTTATCTCCCAATCTGTTTCATATGTTTTTCTTACATGGAAAGTGACGATTTTTCATCTGGCTAAAGTTGGTGGATCTTGAAATTGGACAGCCTATTCAGACCTTACCTGACATGCACTATACAAGGTGAGTCAAAATTATGTTAACATTTGAATGGCGGAAACATATGTGCAAGGTGATTTACAGGAATGTCTCAACCTGTTCGCCATCATTTTCAACACATGTACCATATGTGGCACATATTGTCCACAAAATTGTATATAAGTTGTGGCGGACAGCCGGCATGTTATCCTGGCCAGGCCGCCCCGGAAGTGGAAGGATGGGGGAAGGCACCTTTTTCAGGACACTGCCTCCATCAAAATGCTAGATGGCAGCTCCCCTGGAGTGCAGCGGTGCCCCGGATTCCCACAGGGCATCCTGGGACTTGGAGTCCAGTTTCTCAGCCCTGTTGGGTGCTGTGGGTGCTGCCAGAGGGAACTATGAAAGGACCTGGAAGTGCTTGGAAGTCATGCGGACGGAAGCCCCACAGTATTTCTGAGCTGATTAAAGATTTGGGATTCTCCATCTGACCCGGCCACATGGTAGCAAGAGCAGGAGCACTTCCAGGTCAAGAACTATATAAGGGACTGGTGGAGACCCAGCAAGTGAGCCGGAGTTGGGAGGTAGTTGACAGAGCTTGCTGGGAGGTGCGGAGGAAAAAAATGTATTGATTTGTTATGGGTTTATTTGTATATGGTGGCTGTGGTGCTTAAAAGGCACTTTGGAGAAAGAAGACTAATTAAAAAATCTTCTTATTGCTTTTACCCTGTGTCTACATTTGTCTGTTGGGTTTCATGGGGCAACAGCACCCTCAAGCGTTCTTACAAAGTATATACATAGCAGTACCATTAGTGTTAACATTATTTTGACTCACCCTGTATATAGACAATGGAAAAACAGAAGGAGTATATATTTAAGTGAATTGAAAAGAAAATTGAGAAGAGTGAAAAGTTAAACAACATATCTAGAGATCTTTTGGTCAGAATACTTTAGGAACAACAGATGAAGAACAAATCAGAAAGAGTGAAAGAGAAGGTCTACAGGATGGTAGTGAGACCAGCTATGTTATATGGGTTGGAGACGGTGGCACTAACCAGACAGCAGGAGACAGAGCTGGAGGTAGCAGAGTTAAAGATGCTAAGATTTGCACTGTGTGTGACGAGGATGGATAGGATTAGAAATGAGTACATTAGAGGGTTAGCTCAAGTTGGAAGGTTGAGAGACAAAGTCAAAGAGGCGAGATTGTGTTGGTTTGGACATGTGCAGAGGAGAGATGCTGGGTATATCGGGAGAAGGATGCTAAGGATAGAGCTGCGAGGGAAGAGGAAAAGAAGAAGGCCTAAGCGAAGGTTTATGGATGTGGTGAGAGAGGACATGCAGGTGATGGGTGTAACAGAGCAAGATGTGGAGGAGAGAAAGATATGGAAGAAGATGATCCGCTGTGGTAACTCCTAATGGGAGCAGCCGAAAGAAGAAGAACAAGATGAAGAACAAATAGGACATTCACTTATATCCTTGAATACTTATTCAACATTTTGATGCAAATTAGTGACATCCAAAAATTGCTTTTATATCTTCTTGTATAATATGCTACTGTGGCTGTCCATTTGTATGTCCAGGATTTTAAATCACCTGTAGCTTGCAAACCATTTGACCTATTGACTTAAAATTTGGTACACATAGACTACGTGACGGCTACTGTCCGCTTTAGGGGTGATGATTGACCTCCAAGGTCAAAGGGCAACCCAGGAAGGTCAAGGTCAACAATCAAATAACCTGTAGCCTGAAATTTAGTACACATATACAGTACCACGCTGAAACTCTGCACTACAGTTTTATATTAAAACTGAAGAGTTTTGGAATTATTACTCTTTTTGTTTTTATTTTATTGTAGAATCAACTCTTGGCAGCAGCCAGCAGGGTGGCTGTGCAGCGCATGTGTATGGGCGCCGTTCTCATCCCTACCACCTTCACTGTCACTTCCCCTACCTCTTCATATCTTAAATCATTCTTGAGGCAGATTGAACACTTAAGTGCCAGCTTAAGTGAAAAATTAAGGAAAACGTACTAAATAACTGCAACACAAACACTGACTTAATCAGTTTTAATGCGAAAAGATGCCAATGAAAGAAGAGAAGAAGCAGGCCACTAGGGTGGAGAAAAGAAGAGCTGCTCAGAAAGCAGCAAGCAAGTGCATCAACCTCTTAGCAAACGAATGCTAAACGTACAGTGAAAGAGAATGAAAACTAGGAATGCTCAAGTCAAGTGTATTCATTTCATGCTATCGTGCAGTGCACCGTTACTGGTGCATCATAATGTATGTATGTATCCGGAATAAATATACATACGGTTGTTATTATGATCAGAGCACAGACATTTTTGGTTTTGTTCCATGCATTCAATTAACTACCACCGTGCATGGTCAGTGGAGTTTTATTTCAAATAATAAGCTCAACAGTCATTCAACTACAATATTTGTTTCAGGTTTTGCTTCAGTTCAAAAATGCACGTTCTCTTTTATGTAGTACTCTGCACTGCAATAAAAAAATCAACAAAATAGCACTCAGTTACTAATTATGTATATAAGAAGAAAAATAACAATACTTATGTCCATTGATACCAATGACCTTTCAGATTCAGCTGCAAATATAGTGGGCCATTAAAGTGTATGGCAGATCTGGTTTTTGAGATGATGTCAGTCAGTCATTTTCCAACCCGAGATGATGTGAAATCTAAAAATTATATTGTGCACTGACTGCCAAGACAGACAGAAAAGAAGAAGCTGAATAAACTTGGACATGGATAATGCAGTATGACATGCTAGGGTCAAATAATAAAAAGTCAAAACAACAGTGTGGCTAAAACAATAAATCAATGAAAATCAAAGTCAAAAATAATGTGCTAGAATTACTTACCAAAATAGTCAAAATTCCATTCACAAAATCACTACAGATCCAGAAACAATGCCAACCTTTATACCATCACACTAGTGACCTCACCAGTCACAACCTCCCATTGTCATGTAGTAAAAACAGCCATAGCAACCAGAAGCAAATAAGGAAAACCATAAGGAAAACAAAACCGCCTGGGCGCCAAGCCACAAAATATTCTAAACAAAAGGAAAAATGAACCAAGATACTGTAAGTAAGTTGATTACAAAATTGAATGCTTGTATTCAGAAACCCCAAAAAAGAAGAAAACAACACCAGAATATGTGAAAAAACGTTCAAATTCATGACACCCATATGTGAGGGTGACACAGTCAACTTTAATAAATATGATTTTACTGTTTTATTAAGTTTACATAATGTTTGTCTGTAGGTTGGTCGTCTTCTACACTTGAATATATTACCTTACACTTCTCAGACTGGCTGTGAAGTGCAGTAAAATAAGTAACCTTTCTCCCCAGGCATGTCTCACAGCTCAACAAGCTTGGTGGTATAACACTCACTTGTTAAAGTATCTGTGGTAGAGTTAGAGAGTTCATGGATCCAATATCTATATAAATGAACACTGCAGACAGTGTTACAGAATTGGAGAACAGTGTGAGAGATGGTGCATCCTCAATTCATGCTTGCCTTGTACCTGATGGCCTCTTGTAATCCTGTACTGAAATAAGCATCTTCACAAAATAAACTGATGAATACTTTCATTATTGAAAAAAACAGATGAAAAAGTGAAAATAATGTTAACACCAAGATGGAACATCATTTTTAAAAGTATATGTTCTCTTACCATAGCTTCTATCTATCTATCTATCTATCTATCTATCTATCTATCTATCTATCTATCTATCTATCTATCTATCTATCTATCTATCTATCTATCTATCTATCTATCTATCTATCTATCTATCTAATAAATTATGAGCGTACTGAGAACTAGAAGCTAGAAGTTCCATCCATCCATCCATTATCTAACCCGCTATATCCTAACTACAGGGTCACGGGGGTCTGCTGGAGCCAATCCCAGCCAACACAGGGCGCAAGGCAGGAAACAAGCCCTCTGCAGGGCGCCAGCCCACCGCAGAGCTGGAAGTTTCTTAAGCAATTTATACTGACTAATAATGGTAAACATGAGTTATTTGTAACATTTAGAGCAGAACAACAGATCTGTTAATTTTTTATTGTACATTATAAAAAGAATTAAAAACAGACAATGCTAGGAAATTGTACTTTAAACCACAAGTCTGAAAATTTCATTCATCATTTGACTCACAATGTAACCTGAGGAAGTTATTTTAACTGCCTGTGCTTCAAGTGTAAAAAAATTGTAACCCACTGTAAATTATTCCAGTCTTCTAAGTCACCTTGGGCAGAGTCATCTGCCATATCAACGCTTGGCTAAACGTTTGCTTTACCTTTGATTTTTTTATTTTTCTTTGCTAATGAATTTGCCCTTACGTTTCAAGTAAAAAAAAAAATTCAAATATGTTCCCGTGTTAATATGTGTTACATCAACAAAAATGCCAATAATGATGTCCAAATGGGTGAAACTCAGAGTAAATGTACTATAATAAAATTTGGCTGGCAGTATAAATGAAAGCTTAATATGTGTTACAGGAAACTTTTAATTTGAATTCCTGCTACACTATGAGTCACAAAGACCAGATGTGAAAAAGTTTAATAAAAAAAGAGCTAACAGTCACTCAGGTTACTGCAAAAAAAATTTTTTTGGTCCAAAGAACAATCAAACTTTTAAGAAACCGTACAGAACATAGTGACATTCTTACCTTCAAGTCTGACCAACATGCACCAACCTACCATTCTCAAAAACAATAATAGATCAGAATTTATTAAAATACATAACTGAATTTTAGCTGGTGTGCTTCTTGCCTCTGTCTCATGGTAACATGTCTCTTACTTTTCAATAAAATACAGAACCTTCTTGTTGTCTGCTTGAAAATCTTTTGAGTTTTAATGTTATTATATCTTTGAGTATTTAAAGTTATTTATGAATGTGCTTGGTACATCTATATAATGAATACATTATGGATGGGCTGTTTGTCCACTCCCTGCCCTCATGTTTGTCCACTCCCTGCCCTCAACTCAAATCACTTTGTTCTTCTCATAGTTTTGTATTATGCAAACTTCTTAGATGACTTCACAACTTCTGAATGTCTAATATTTTAATTTGTTTTAGCCCTTTGACCAGCAATACAGCCTCTACAGTGAGGCATTGCAAGCTACCACGAAGTTTCTTGCATGTATTCATACCCAATGAGTTGTAGGTCTATGCCTGTTCAAATCAACTTCAAAAAGATTTTAATTCAAAGTTTAGTAAGACAAGGCCACGCTTAATGTTCTTTTCATTCCGTAATGCCTGTAATATCAATACAGGAAAGGAAAAGGGCTATGGGCATGTTGTATGTCATGTGTCAGAGTTGCTAGGCACTATAGATTGAGCTGCTAAACTTTGTCTCAACTGTAGGTAAGGTTTCATCAGGGTAGCAGGACAGGTGACCGTCCAGGATTATTTGGCCGTACTTGAGTGACCACACCAGAGCAGGATTGATGACTCAGACTCACCCATCTTGGAGACATTCAAATGTGTTCCTGAAACTACTGGTGGGCACAATGACTACACTGGTGATAGGACAGTGAGAGACCAGCATTAAGCTGATGGCTTTAGAGAAGGTCCGTCTGTTAAAGGCCATCTGCTCACAGCTTCTAGATGTCTGACCCTACAGAAGGAAAATGCCCCAAAATTTTAGAAATGTTCAATGTTTATCTTATTAAATTAATTGAAGAAAAGAAATGAACAAAAATGAGCAAATTCTAAAATGTTCTCAGAAGAGACAAAATTAAAAACTAAATCGCAAATACTATTCAGTCAACAAAGCGTACACAATTTTCTTCTTCTTCGTTTGGTTGCTCTTGTTAGGGGTTGCCACAGCGGATCATCTTCTTCCATATCTTTCTGTCCTCTGCATCTTGTTCTGTTACACCCATCACCTGCATGTCCTCCCTCACCACACCCATAAACCTTCGCTTAGGCCTTCCTCTTTTCCTCTTCCCTGGCAGCTCTATCTTTAGCATCCTTCTCCCGACATACCCAGCATCTCTCCTATGCACATGTCCAAACCAATGCAATCTCGCCTCTCTGACTTTGTCTCCTAACCGTCCAACTTTGAGCTGACCCTCTAATGTACTCATTTCTAATCCTGTCCATCCTCGTCACACCCAGTGCAAATCTTAGCATCTTTAACTCTGCTACCTGCAGCTCTGTGTCCTGCTTTCTGGTCAGTGCCACCGTCTCCAGGCCATATAACATAGCTGGTCTCACTACGGTCCTGTAGACCTTCCCTTTCACTCTTGCTGATACCCGTCTGTCACAAATTACTCCTGACACTCTTCTCCACCCACTCCACCCTGCCTGCACTCTCTTTTCTTTTTCACCTCTCTTCCACAATCCCCATTACTCTGTACCGTTGATCCCAAGTATTTAACTCATCCACCTTCTCCAACTCTACTCCCTGGATCCTCACCATTCCACTGACCTCCTTCTCATTTACACACATGTATTATGTCTTGTTCCTACTGACCTTCATTCCTCTCCTCTCTAGAGCATATCTCCACCTCTCCAGGGTCTCCTCAACCTGTCTAATCTCATCTGTTAACCTGTCCATCACCATTGCAAATAAGAAAGGGCTCAGGGCCGATCTTTGATGTAATCCCACCTCCACGTTGAATGCATCCGTCGCTCCTACCGCAGACCTCACCACTGTCACACTTCCCTCGTACAGATCCTGTACAACTCTTATGTACTTCTCTGCCACTCCTGCCTTCCTCATACAATACCACAGCTCCTCTCAAGGCACCCTGTCATATGCTTTCTCCAGGTCCACAAAGACACAATGCAACTCCTGGCCTTCTCTAATAATAACACAATAACACCCTATATACTAAATACTAAAACAAATCAAAGGTAAATCCAAAAAAATAAAAACAAGCTTTTGAATCTACATGAAAAATACCCAAATGAAAATCATCAAAGAACAAATAAAACTTACAAAATAGATGGAAACAATAAAAGGGATCTGAAGAACAAAAGGAATGGATAACTAATGCCTCAGAAAGGAAATGAAGTCGTTAGTTGGTTTAAATATGGCACTCCAGGTCACACAAATTGAATGACAGTGGGGGAAAAGGAGTGGAGGAAGAAATACACAAAGGAGAAAACATAAAAAATAAAAACATTTGGTACATCAGAAAAAGATTTAGGTGCTTCATAGTCACTTACAATATATTTTGTCCTTTTTTTACCCACAGATCAGAAAGAAATGACTGGAATGAAGTTTTGTGCTCAAGCCCGATGTCCCACCTCTGACTCCTCCACTTATGGTTCTCCAACATAAATAATCCACCAAGGTCATTGTTCATTCAAGGACCAATCATTTAGGGAGACACATTGGTTTTGCCAGACAAAGAGTGACTTTTACACCATTCGTTAACTTATTTAATGACTTTTAAACAGGAATATTCAGTAGTTCCCCAAATCTTTATGTGTGGTTTGTCTCTTATAAGATCAGAATGTGGTACAATTCTTTACATACATTTCTTTTACAAAAGCAATACAGGTAAGTTAAGTGAATTGTTTAGGGTCACAGAGCAAACTGGAGTTGGAAAAATGAACTACCACACTTCCCTACTAAGTAAGCTAGAACTGGATAATGTGCCTTATAGAAACCTTGACTGAAGAATGCTTAACAAAGCACAGTAGTTTTTAGATACATAAATATTTAAAGGCTTTTGACCCTATGTTGCTTAAAATTCTTTTTGGTTTTTGCAGATTGAACAAAACTAGTGTAATCTGCAATAAACATATCCAGCAAAATCATGCCATCTTATTACAAAAAGTTCAATTAACTACAGAAATCTACTGTTAATTAACACACTGGTAGAAATGAAAGCTTGTAGCTAAATGGGGTCAGTATAAACCAGCACGGAAAAAAAAATGTAATGAGTAATTTTGAAGCGAGGATCTTTTATCTTCCAATAAATAAGCAGATAGCAAAAGACTCTAATTCTAGGCTCTAATGAACTAATGGCATTTAATGCTGGGCTGTAAAACTCTTACATTTTAAGCTACAACTTTATTACTGTATATGGAGAGTGCTGTTACAGTATTGTCTGGTTTTCCTCCCTGGCTTTAGTTGCTTTACCCATTATTTGTTTAATTTGTTGTCTTTCAAGAATTCTTTTATGATTTATGTACTTGAACATTTATATTATATTTTTATTTTCCTTCTTTGTTCATTTTATTGTTTCTTGTGCTAACATCCTTAGCGTTTTTTATCAAAAAAACATGTAAAAAGTGTTACATTTTTTGGCTTGAAAATTCACATTTTTATTAAACCTCATGATACAAATAATACTAATACTACTACTAATAATACTACTACTATGAACAGTACACTGCACATGTGCGAGTGACACTTTCGGATTCCCAGAGTCACTTTCAGTTTCACTGATTGTTTCAATTTCACTGCCTGAAGACTGATTCACTTTGTTATCACTGCTGATGACAGGCGTTTCTTAAGAGACATCATTATGAGGCAAGGAGAAGACGCATCTGCACCATTGCCCAGGTAATACTCGGGCCAGACACTTACGCAAGACATGCCTATACAGTTGACTCTTCACTAACACTGTTGGCACTTTTACGGCCCGAGTAAACCTTGGGTTTTATGCGGGATGCGTCTTTACCATTGCCCGAGTGACACTTGGCACTAATGCTTTTAATACTCTTTTTACAGCCTGAGTAACCCTCGGGTCTAATGCTAGGGAGGTTAATGATATTCCTGGTCTTTTATCTGTTGAGTCAAAGGGAATGGGGCCCCTGACAATGTGGCTGTTTTAATTGCCACAATACTGCTGCTGAGTTATTTATTTGTCTGTTCTTGTAGACAAATCCAACTCATTTTGGATTCCCTAGATTTCTTTTTTTTTTTTTTGGTAAGTCCTTGTTTTGTTTTTTTTAA